>NW_024582895.1:134834-140000 GCF_018398535.1 Haplochromis burtoni | reverse complement strand
ATTAACATGTGTGTCTCTGTATTAACAAACATGCCATATTGGCCCAGTTTATTTGTCCTATCATTGTTGTGAGGAGACCATAATTAGCATTTGCATTTTCTGTTGTTCAGTTCATTTGCTGTTATGGATAAAAAGTCTTTTGTTTCAAAATAGCTGATAACTATTCGCTGATAGCTGCCAACATCTGCGCACAAATATAATTCTAGAAAGTTGTTCTATATAGTGTGTAACTGTTAATATAGCGCGTTATTAAATTTATTTGTAATGCAATCATATGGCACATTGACTTCTGTGGAAAGTTTAGATGGCACTCATCATCAGAAAGGTTGCCGACCCCTGATCTAGACCTACTCTCATGTACATGTCGCCTTTATACAAAACTGGCATGTAGACTAAGCTGAACAGAATTCAGTTTTTGTATTTATTACATAAACCAGACTGTTAAACAACACCAAGGCTGCAGCTGAAGAATAAAACTTCAAACTGTCTTTTTAAACATTAATTTAATTAAATACTTGACTACAATCCATCAAATTCTCCTGTGTCTTAATTATAGAGTTATTAATGTGTCTGTTAACTTACAAAGTCGACATTTTGCCAGCTTTCTTTCTTGCCTTCAAACAGCTCAACTCTATTAATATAGTAGCTCTGCTCCAGTTTTACTGACCAAAGCACTTATAGCGTACACTGCTTTTCCTCTCACAAACACACTGTGTGTTGTTTCTCGGTATTATATGTTTAACCTCTTCAGATTTTTTTTTTTTACCATTGTACAGTTTTCATTTCTTTTGCCATAGAGTTAATTGTGATTAATCAGACGCTGCCATCTCTTTCATGCAAATGTGCAGTAGAAACCCTTGGATTACTTTAGTGAGTTGATAAACAGCTTCACGTCACAGCTTATCATAATTGCCAAATGTTAGGGTAGGTGACTCCAGATAACGGAGAGATACCCGAGGTATGGTGAACTGGCTTTGCAGTACAGTGCAATGTTCAGAGAATCACATTAACACACCTAAGGGCAGGCGCACACAGACTGGCTACCTTTCTGTATCAGCATACCTGTCGATCAAAGCAGCCATTCACCTAAATTTAGGTCTCAAGAAAACCAAAATGGATGAGTTATAGAAAAGAATATTCATGTGCAGTAAAGCTGTTGTGAATGGGGGAACTATCAGTAGAGATCATAAAAATGTTTGTTGTGTAAACATGTCTGTTTCTCCTCTGTGGCGTTTTAACATGGAGTCTATATGAAGGTTGACTGTATTTGGAAGCCAGCCTTCAGTAGTTACTAAAGGAAGTGCAAGCAATTTTTCGCATGAATTTTTCAGCCCTGGAGAATTGCCAGCCTTTATGAAAATAGTACTGGGCGCGAACTGTAGTCACAGACACACACATTAAGTATGTCCCAATTCATAGGCCGCATCCTTTGTAGGCCGCATTTGTAGGCCGATTACATCACAGCCAGGCGACGAAGGCTGTCCTATTTCAAGGGCTGCTCCAAATGCGATTTGAAGGATGGGTCGGGTGTATCCTTCATGGCCCAACCTATCCCAGAATTTATAGCGTGGCCCAGCAAATTACAGTTTTCAACAATTGCGCCAGCTACTTAGTGTTAATTAGGGGTGGGTTTTGATTATCGATTTATCAATTAAAATCAATTCTAGCTTGGATAAAGTGATATCGATTCATTAAAATCCTGAATCGATTTTTTTATATAAATATATTTTGACCGAAATGCCAGAATCTCAGGTTAAACCTCACAAAATTCCAACAACCACCAAACGGCTAAAACAGTGAATGACAGCAGGAACACGGATTCTGCACAAAGATGTAAACACAAAGCGCTCACCCGCCGACGCATCAGAATCAGTGAGATGTCGCCTTTCTCACCTGACGGCACGGACACGATCGGGGCTGAAAGCTGAAAAAAGCGCTGATGTTTCGGCGCTTTGTGTTTACTTATTTTTTGCGCTGGATTCTGAGCTGCAGGTTTTATCTCTGTCCAACCAAAATTCACTGAACCAGCAGCAAAAGAAGATCCAAACTGCGCTACATAAACATCGTCATGGATTCACTCTGACTTTTGCTGTTTTGCTTCCACCAGGATAAAATCACACGTCATGCAGAGCTCTCTCTCTCTCTCTCTCTCTCTCTCTCTCTACACTTCAAGAACAGTTTCCCGTCTAAAAATCTGTTTTCTGCATTATTCGCTTGCTTGTTACGCACCAGTCTACCGTTGTTTACAGCGCTGTCGGCCGCTGTTTTTTTCCTTTTACTTACTTCCGAAAAGAAAACCTAATTTCTGCCGTTCAATACTGAACAAATTTAAACTTTTTAAAAATATGCAAAATTGCAAAACGCTCAGCTGTGTCTCTAATCAAACCTCTGTAACTTTGCTCTGCTTCACTTCAGCAGCATCAGGTCATGTTCATATGTTGATTAATGGTTTTCTTTCGTTTTTGATCTACAGCAGAATATTTGTATAAAAACCCAGGCCAGGAAAACCACCTTCATGTTTTTTTGTGTTTTATCTTCAGCTACTTTGACACAAAGGCCTCTGCTGTGATGCTCACACCTTTGATAAGGTCTGACAAGTGTCAGCTTTCTTTTTATAGATATATACATATATGGAAATGTACTGATGCATGATCTGAATTATAATAATTCTGACTGTCTGAGGCAAAATTTCCAAGAATCAAATCGAATCGCATCGAATCGTGGATCAAAGCCCTAGTGTTAATATTACTCTTATTACTCCTTCTGGGTCACAAAATAAACTTTTAAAATGTTTTCAAGTGAGAATGTAGGTGTGTAAACTTCAAATATCTGCTCGGTTTATCAAGACATCACATATTTGCAAAAGTGCTTGTCCTGATTTCGTATTTGAGGTAAGAGACAAACGACTGGAGGTCCATTGTGCGTCAAAAAAATGATTTTATTTACACACGCGTGTGGTGAAGATGAGCTCTGCAAAACATCAGCCTCAATCTCCCCAGAACAATAAACGAGCAGTCATATATATAACATAGTTGATGACGGACGTCATGCGTCAAAGCAGATAAGAAACATGCATCAGTTCCAGTAATTCCAAGCTTGGACACATTAAAAAAAAGAACAGTTCCTGCCGCTGTTCCTCCGCCACCGCCAGATGCTTCCTGTTATTTCACTTACTGCACTTCACTTGTCTGTGGCACTAAACTGTCACGTATGCAGGTAAAACAACTTTGCAGTTTTGAGCAAAACAAGTCTCTATACTATGTATGTGTGTGCAGGCAGCCTATATGTGTCTTGGCCTCAGTGCATGACTCGACAAACAAAGACATTTTAGAAGTATACTTCCTGACTCCGTTTGAGTCATCTGTTACCAGGCAGACTCCAATGCAGCAGGCTGCTGAACACACACAGGCCTGTATTCTGTTTACAGGTTATATGTGGTGTATTGTATTGTAAGCATGTATGCAATCCTTTCATTAGACATCACGCTGACCAAAGCTTCAGACCATTAACTGACCGAGCTTCAACGCTTTAATTAGCACAAAAATGCAATGTGTATAACATGATTACAGTTGCACCTGCGATGAAAGATTGTTATGTTATTATGCTCACACCTGAAATACAGACTTTAATGTAACATCAACAGCTTCAATAAATGCTCTGATGAAATGATAATGATAAATGATAAGTAATGCAACAGTAATGATAATGGTTATGAATAGTAACAGTAAAATAATATTCTAATCTCCACTTGCTCTTACACTTTTGGAGATGTCTGTTACCCACCAGCTCGATAGCTAGCGGGGAGGTCAAGGGTCATTAGAGCTGGCGAAAACTGCGAACTCCCGGCACATCGTTTTCAACCCCCCGCGGTCTTTCGCTACTCACGTTAAACAGGATATATGAGTCGCTTAGATATCTTTAAATTGTTATTGTTTGGCTTTTTTCAGTATTTTATTTGTTCCTGAGTAAATCAGTTTGGCTGAGATTAAAGTTCTAGTTTTCACACAGCTGAATAAACGTCAAACAGAAAACTGATTAAACAGAAGTGTGAGATGGTTGAGAATTTACTCCAGTGTCCTGTTATATTTGAGGGCGCAAGAAGCAGACGTCTGAGTTTGTTAAACTCTACAGAGACAGCTGCTAACGCAAATCTGAAGGCTAGACCGTCCCATTTCACAACCTCGCACTTCCAGTCTGCGGCCTATGAATTGGGACATAGCTGTTGTGTTTCTGAGACCATGCCGTGATTACCATGACAGAAAGGCTCATGATGGCCTGAAGATCACAAGCATCCAGTAATGGTTTTCAGCCTTGTCCCTTGCATATAGAGACTTTCCTCTGCCCATCTTCTGAAAAACTCTGACATTCTTTTGAGGCACAATTCTGCCATCAAATTCAAGATGAGCTAATATTTTTATAAAATAGTAAAATATCTCACTTTAAACACTAAAGATGTTTATTGGCTTCAAATAGTCCTATTTTGAATGAAAAAATGATTGAATAAAATACACACATTCATACACACACACACAGAAAACACACGCGCACACCTTTTCTACTCTTTCATCATCATTTTCAACAAAAGTCAGGTTAAGGGCTCACCTCATCTCCAGGCTAGACTAGTCCATAAAGGTTCCTTAACAAGTCTTACAGCATGCAGTGGGTATCAGGATGAAAAAAAAGTGCTATTGTCCTGCAGTGACAGAACTTCACCTCAAGGCTGCATTAGTCACTGCTACCAATGACTGAGTCTGACTGTTATTTCTCACACCAGCTGGGGTTGGTCAATAAAAATCAGTAATTACAAGTTGATAGAGCTCGAAGCTAGGAGTAGGGTTGATCCAGTCCACTCAAACAATGGCAGTTTTTCCAATTTGCACATCTGGATACACTAAATGCCTGCAACAAAAGGCTGTGATAACAGTAATTGCAATTCTAAACACAATTATAGCCCTCAATTATCTCTGTTTCCTGTGAGTTGTTTGTGCTTATTATGTTCTCAAGCTTGGAGAGGGATGGGGAGCAGATGTAAATTGAAAGCTGGCATGCAGCTATATGCTTGCTTGTCACCGTAGATTCATGTTGATGGCTTCCCACCTGTGCGAGACTCCCTGAGGGTGAGACACTAACAAGACTGCACATCACAGCCACCCATCTGAGGCTCGA
>NW_024582895.1:117317-134814 GCF_018398535.1 Haplochromis burtoni | reverse complement strand
CCCCCCCCCCCCAATTGGGAGAAAAATATTTTACTTGCTTTAAAATGGCTGTATTAGAGGTCTACAGTGATAGATGGGAGGTGTGAGCAAATGAAAAGAACAGAGAAGATCAAAATGGTAAAAAAAAAGTAGAAGTGCTCAAACAGTACATTGACAATTACAAAAAAGAATGGTACGTCTGCTGTGACTGGATCTATTAAGGTTCCACCATCCTGAAGCGGATATGAAGGCATGGAAATCATATTCTTTAACCTTTCTATCCATAGTAATTTTCTCCAGCGGAAAGAGCTGATCAAAGAAAAGTGAGACATTCACCGGAAGCAAGGAAATGTCAATTTGGACTTTTATCAAGAAGATTAAAGCTATCAGTTCCTCGAATCACATAAAATTACAAATATAAGTGCTTTCATAAATGTAACAATGAGGCTCAACAATATCCTGTCCTTGCTTCAAACTAAATGATTTCATCTGAATGTTATTGGCAGACCTAAATTGACTATGTCACTCCATTTATGTCTAGGCAGACTGGGTGCACTGGAGAGCTTTGGTTTTACATAATGATACTCAAGTTAGTTTAATCTCTGTAAAAATAGTTTCATGGATTTATGGTTTGGTGTGAAGATGACAATTAAACGCGCTTCATCATAACCAGTTGTGTCTGAGCATCGTGTGTTTCTTTGTTTCTAATTGTAATACTTTCAGCTTGGTTCTCTTATGATGTCTTTGTCACTTGTACCATCAGCTCAGTTACATCCTGCAAAGGTGACAAGTTCATTATATTTGAAGCAATATTTTTCTCTGCTTGGCTGATTGTGTATTAGGCTAACTGATGCTGCTGCTGCTGATTGTTGGTCGAGGAAATATTTTGTCCACAATAAGTGGTTCTCTTTTTTTGATTCGGAGAACTTACTTGCTCCGCCAAGCATTGATAAGTGTATACTAAGGAGTATTTGTTGACTATTGCTGCTTATTTTTCTGTGCCTGTGACCAAACAATCTAAAAAGAAGGTGATCAAGTCTGAACTGTGTTCTGCTCTTGCTAAAAGATGTATTTTGCCACTTGTTAGCCTTGACCCAGTTTCTTTTTCTGAAGAAAAACCTTCTGCCGACCTCCAGCAGCTGGAGCTCAGAGAAAACTTGCTCACAAAGCTCTGCTTAAAGAAAAGCAGGAAGAATTTCAGCTCCTCGGGATATAAGGAGAAAATCAAGTCAAACACTTCATTTAAAAGAGCTGGGGCTTAGTCTGACATATCCAAATGCATGTGTCTCGTACCCCGATTTGGTGACAAGGATGGGCATAAATAATGTCCTGTTTGAACAGGTGGCTAAGACACTGAAACGGCCAAGGGATGTGCTGCATTTGTTATTGCAATCAAAGCTCACGGGCAAGGCACAGGAGACTTGTGCTTCCTTTCATTTGAATTTAGACTTGATTGCTAAAAAAGGTGAAGGGTGCAGTCCTTAGGGCATACAAGTTAGTACCTGGGGCGCGTCACCAAACATTTTGCTATTACAAGAACACAGATGGAAACAGATGTTGAATTCGGACATGAAAAAGAGTTACTTTTTGCTGGTGTTTGGTGAAGGAAGTTCAAACTTTTGAGCAGTTATGTGATTTCATGTTACTAGAGGCCAAGGTAATGCCATCCAGAGTAAGAATCTGCTTAGATACCATATTTCTAAGATTGTGAAATATGGTAAGTGGCCAATATTGTTTAAAAACTTTGTTTAAAACTTTTTCTTTCTTTTTGTTTCCCTGGTACAAATCAGACTAATCAAGAAAAATATCACCTCTGTGGTCAAATTGTTACATTTAAACATAATTCTCAAGCTAGGTTTTTACAACCAGTGCATCACTAATAAATACACAAAAGCACTAATTACCTTCATCACTGGTTGTTAATCAGAAGTCCTCATGAGTTTGGATCATTTGCTGATGATATTCAAGCTGAGTGGGCTTGCACAAAGCAGTCATACAGAGGTAACAATGGGTAAAGGGCAAAGCCAGTACAAAATATTTAAAAAAATATTGTTGGCCTCCTTTGAACCCAGACTTAGGAAGGTCAAAGAAATGAATTATTTGGCAAGCAAAAGAGAGCAGTCTAACAGCACTAAAGGGCATGAGTGGTCATGGGAGACCAGAGCAACAAGGTTTTCAGGATATGCAGGCTTGCAGCTTTGACATCTTGCAGATGGTAGTAGCAGCTCTCCAGGTAACCATCGTCTGTCACATCAGTGCATGGTGAACGCAGTGAACTGTGGCACTGCGTCTGCCCCTTCCCCTCAAATTGCATCACCCCTGGGCTGGTCACAGTGCTAACCTCACCAACCGGGGCTCCAGGCAGCAGTATTTCAGCCCTGCTCCAAGAAGCAATAGAATTAGCTCTGTGCACACATGACAGTGCCGGAGTTTTGTGTTCATCTTTTTCATTTCTTCATGTGGACTCAATTAATTCACAGTTCTGATCACATAGGTGACGATGAATTAAAATAATTGCTGGCTGCTCCTAGTTGTTACTTTCACTCAATACATAACCTTTAGAAATGCTCTGCCTTTTCATTGCTAGTTAAAAAAGAAGAAGCATGGTATGGGAGTTCCCTTGATATTTGCCTTTCGTTAGCCATATCTTAGCCATACTGCATGATTCTAAGTGATGTTAGCTTTTGTAATTTGAAGTATTTACAGCTAGGCAGACCATTGAAAATGCTAGAAGGGTTTTGCTATGTTACATAGTAGTAGTTGTCTCCGTAAATTAGCCAGAAAAAAGGCACCTTGCTGTGGATTTTGACCTTGGATTGCTTGTTTGAAGTATATAAAGTGTAGAGGCCAACAAACCTACGTGGCATTGTACATTTGAAAGTTGGTATTGATGTTTGGTGACATTTCTTTACCTATTCTTCAGTAACATGCTGTGGTCTAATTTCAAAGACACCAATAATGTTGCTCATCCTCCATTTTTTGACCTAACAGATAAATGATGAGTACTTTCCTTTCTATTAGTCACAGCAGATCAGTTGATTGAAAACACAAAATAAATATTCTACATGCTCCTATTAAAAGCATGTTGTCATTGGATTCGACTGTGTTTCTATGTGCCTTCTGTGTTATGCTGAATAACTGCAGGAATAACTCCAGAAGAAAGCTGGTGTCCTTGGACACCACATGGCAGCTTGTATAAGCCCTCCAATCGCACTTACCTCCGTATTAATTCTTTAGAGGTGACATAAATACCACGGAGGCTTCAAGCAATGGCACATGAGAAAAACTGGTGGCATTCACGAATTCCTCACCGCTGGCAGTTCAAAACCTGTGGAAACAGAAATCATTTATTTGCACAGGGCTTAAGGGAAGCGTACGTGCATTGGTACTCATGTGTCAACAATGCTCTGATGTAATCTGACTAATGTACTCAGGATGTGTTGTCTAAATGTGATACATGAGACAACAGAGCTGCTGTCATCACTGGGAGGAGAGATACAGGATGTTATTAATATTCCCTGGAAATCTGTTGGGTTGCTCAAATTTGGAGCTGGGAGTCCTAATTTGTCCATTTATTGCTCCGTTGAAACTATAAGCTGTTGATTTTTTTTACATTAACTTGTTTTCAGCTCAGCAACTGCATCAACTCTGTCTGTGATCATTTTCTTTTTTATATTATAATTTTTTCCAGCTAAAGACAGAAAAAACAGGACTAAATCAACCCAACATGTCCATAAGGCGGTGGTTCCCTCCCGGGGGGAGAGGGGTCAAGCTATTGCAAGGTTGTGTGTTGTTGGGGGGGGGGGGCGGGGGGGGTATGAATTTAAAAAAAGGACTGCTTGGACGCTGCTGCCAAAGTAGGTCTCCCCGACAGAGTTTGTTTCCCCTGCGTCGAGAGCAGCGCTGGGCTCTTCAAATCACGGACAAACAGGATCCCACATTCTTGATTTTTAGTTCACAAACACTTCTTGTAATGACTAACTACTCCTGACATGTTGGAGATGTGAGCTCTTTAAACAGTAACATTACAGTGGGTTACAAATAATATCAGGCTGATCCTGCCACGGTTTATTCCCCCTGTCCAAATCACAGACAGACAGTATCCCACAGCTGTTTATGTTTTTAAAGCCATTTTGCACAGAGAGAAATGTTTTGAAAAATGTATTGGTAGCAATTTTGAATATTCTTACACAGTAAAAAAAAAGTAAAAAAAACAAACAAAAACAATACATAAAATAATGACACGATAAAGAGTTTGTTTTTCTGTTATTTAAAAGAGATAGTAGCTTATTTTATTGCAAACTGTAATTTATTGTAGTTTGCTTTTATTTGTTTAATTGTTTACAGAAGGTTTGAGATGTGAAATGTCACATCACTGCAGGACACTGCAGTGGAGTATGAAAACAAAATATGGATGTGTGTGGTTGGAGGATGTGTTTGTGTGGGGGGTGCGAAGATTTTCTTGTAAAACGGGGGGCCTAGTGAAAAAAGTTTGGGAACCACTGCCATAAAGGAAATGACATTATCTGTAATAACTAAATCTGTCACCTGGATTGCATTTACACATTTAAAAAATAACATTTATTGCTGGGTTTGTTTTTCCAATTAGATCTGAGAATGTAACAATAAAGTCATTGAATAAACATGGCTGCTTCCTAATTGGTGAATGATTTTTTAAAATAAACTCCTGAGTTAAAAATCAATCTTGGCATTTGAACCATGTTTTTATTGCTCCATTTATAAGTTACTGTGGGGTGTAAAGAGGAAAATTACAAAACTTCCAAAGTGTCCACTTACACTTATGAACATGAATATATGTGTGAATAGATCTTAAAATAAAAAGGGCAGACATTGCATGAGCTTTTAATTTCTAGCTGACTGACTAAAAGTTGCCATTTCATTTGCAGTAGTGCTATCTGTAAGCATGAGAGGTAAACTTGTGACAATGTGAGATAATAATGCGGCAAAAATAGAAGGAATTACAGAAATGATTTGCAAGAAGCAACAGCTTCAAAAATACTTGATGATGAAAAACTCAGAGGAGTCATAACTTTCAAACAACCAGTGAACTGCAACATCCATAAGACAGCACTGGACGACAGCTGTGGCTGAAACCAGAAACAAAAATGAACTTTATCATAATAATAAACAGTGAAAAGGTGGAGAACAAGGAACCACCCATAGCAACAACTCATTTATCAAACATGGTTTTGCTTCTATTAGGAGTTGGACATGTATGGATGATAAATTAGGAGATATATAATGGTGTTCTGTGGGCTCACTTTTGTTTTCATCACAGTTTATTTGTCAGCACATAGGACATTGATTGTAAACTCATAGCCAAAGCAATCAAAGAGCTTGTCAGGATCACTTGATCTCAGCTGACTGATGTGCATTCTGCTTGCTGAACGACAGACTTTGAGCTGAGAGTCTTCAAAATTTCTGAGCCTAGAAGAGTTTCACAAAGGAAAATACAAGTATCTGCCGATGCCTGCAAATCAAGCACTTAACCAAAGATGTCCATACCTGAAAAACATACAAGAGCTATAATGTCCTTCATCTAAAAGGCTGCTACTTTTAGAGGATATATGCCTCCATCTCCATCAAAGATCCTCTTCTCTCACTTTTCCTCCTGCCTGGAAGCTTCATATTCAGCCACCCTCTTCAATAAATCCAATATCCCTCACCGTCCTCTCCACATGTCCAAAATATCTCAGCCTTGCCTCTTGTATAAGGAATTGGGCTTTGGGTATTTCTTTGTGTACATAACAGAGTAGACAACAGAAAAATACCGACTGTGTGACAATAACATGACACAGACAACAACACGTGTTGCATATTTATGATGCAATGGTGCAAAAAATGTTGGAGTAATCTGAAACTCTACACATTTATTCTGACCAACCCAAAATTACAGGGAGGGTAAGTTAATGTCCCTTTTCTGTTTTGATAATTATATAAAAGCACAAGCACAAGCCTAGACTGGTTGCCAGTCATCTCAAGGGGTTAAGCTACAGCCTTATCATAATGTTCTGGAAGTCTGGAAGAGTTCTGGCTTTAAAATCTCATGTTATTCTGCTGATGTGCTACAGTGATAAACAGGGAATTGCAACAGTTAAACCGGAATAGCTGATTGGTAATGCCGTAACGGACTTTTTAAAACAGTATCCTTCCTCAGTGTTTGAAAAACACATAAATGCTTGAGTAAGTAGGATCAGGACTCTGGGATAAATATATATTTTACAGTACCATAATTATCACAAACACACTGGACATTAATTATACATGAGTCCAATGATAGATTCTCGGGGCCTCTATTTGCACCCTGCATGCATGAATGCAAACACATACTCACACATGCCCATATCGCGCGCGCGCGCACACACACACACACACACACACACACACACACACACACACACACACAGTGCTTATTCTCTTTCTGCTTCTGTTTTTGAGAGAGCATAGAATGAATCAAGAAAAAGAAAAGAGAAAAAAACCCCGGCTTGTTTAAAGAAACGTCTGCAGGGCAATATTTGATCAAGTCAGACAGTTCCCTGCCTTGCTAATATTCAAAGGATTCATCTGCCGCAGAAATGTGAATACGTAATGTGTGTCCATGTAACAAAACAAATATAACAGGGGACAGGGATAAAGGGGACACACAAAAGCAACTGAGAGCCAGGGAGGCACAACTACCACATGTAAGCAAAAAAATATTATACACCTTGTGATGTGATTTAATTGCTGTGCAGTGAGAACGATTGTCCAAATGTTTCTTTGCTTTTTGTTTTAACCAGGATATCAACATACACTTGTGCCCCAAACAGCTCAAATGTGCTCAAACAGCACATTCAACTGAGGAAATTACTCTTCAAGTAATATATGCAAGAGTTTTATTTCACTGGGTATGTTGGTTGTATGCTTTTACTTTGAAGCAAACAGCAAACGGCTTTGTTCAGTAAGATGAACAAGATGTTGGATGAGATGGTTTATAAAAGCTAACAGTGTGGAGTGATGAACTAATTTTGGTTAGCTTGTTTAGGCCATGGTCACGTGTTCCTAGAGACTAATTATTGGACATTTAGAAACAACCAGTGGTGGTTTGTTTCCGGCCTGGTTGTTAGCTATTGCTATTGCTGACAGAAAATATGAGTTTGATCACTAAAGCTCCGTTTATATAGACGTAGAGAGTAGTCAGCAACTGCCGGTTGCTAGGGAAAAGTGTCTATATCATAACGAGTTAGCTAGTGGTTGCTGGAGGTTCATTGCCTTGCTTGAAATTGGTCACAAAGGGGTATACAGCGCTATAATGAAAATCTCATTGTAATTGCTTAGCTCGCTAGCAGATTGTCACGGTTACCGGTAGTTTGTGCAACATGTGTACAAGCACTTGGAAACTACTTGCCAAACAGTAGTGACTGCTAACTTCTGATTTGTGTGGCCCTTTTTCAAGTTTTACTACACCGTGCAGAGTGATTAATGAGTGATTGCAGATACAGTAAGTTGAGACCAACTGGATCAACCAGGTGGGCGAGGATGGCAATCCATTAGCTACAAAAGCAATTACTAGCAGGCTTTTGGTGCAGCTTTCTGTTTGTGATTAGTTTCACCCAGCGAAAGCCAGCAACATCTAGTAAGCGCTGACCAACTGTTTGGCAACTGACATTTTTAACCAAATGACCAGAGGCTGACAGAGGGTCAGGCAGTCTCTAGGTCTGTATGACTGTGACCTTAACAAGCTGTAAGCATAAACTTGATGCGCAATACACAAACACATATCTTCTGACTATTGCTGAATAACAGACTAGTAAACTACCACAAATTAACTCACCAATACCGAACTACTTCTAGACGTGCTGGTGGAGAGGTCCAGTTCATGAAGTGAGTTTACTTAGTACAAATGAGGCCAAGTAGATAGCAAGAGCTACAGGTCCCCGTGTCTGCGTCTGCCACTGTAATTCTAGCATCCAATTAAACAGGGCATGGAAAAATTCTCCAAAGCCACTAAAGTTGCTAGGGTCATAGAGAACAACACTGTCTAGAGGTCATTAAAAGCTAAAATCACTCTTTTGTAACAAACAGCAATGCTTTGCTTTGTAACAACATAAAACAGGGCATTTAACATGAAAGTCTATGTGGATAGGTTGACTTTTGGGGTGATGCTTAACTGGCCATTAGAGTTTGACCATGAAAGTTATGTTTTTTTGTAATTCTAAAATGGTTTAACTTTTCAACTATAGAGATTGATGCTGTTCTAGCTACCAGGTTGATCATTTGTGTGCTGATAAATTTATTTGATGTTTGTTTACAGCAAATGTTCATCTTTGGAGTTACAACTTGGAGGAAAACTTGTAGATTTAACTGGAGACTCTTGAAAAAATAAATAGTAATTCTATTAATACATGTTTTTCCCTGTTTTCATCTATTGACAGAAGGACTCAAACTGCATTAACTCCACAGCTTTGACATCACTGTGTATTAAGTTTGCACCAACTTGTCTCCAAACATTCGGATTGCCAAGCAGTTATTGAAAGCGTAACACCTTTTCACGTTTAACTACAACTTGAAGAATACATGGTGATTTATTTATAACACTGCATTTAATTGGAGACACATTTGTAAAAAATTGTAATTGTAATATTAATAAATAGCTATTTTATTTCATTTTCATGAAGCCACTCTTCTCAATGTCCTTCATTATAGTGGGCTAACTTCTGTGAGTCAGGGCTCCCTCTTTCATCCAGCATAAATCCCCATCTACTTGAACACAGGTACAGCATCCAGGAACTATTGTAACAGAACAGGATATGCAGACTATACCTTCATATTTTTTTCTTTGAGCTTTTTTATCACATCCCACAAGACTTTCCATTTCTTGTGTAGCTCGTTTGTGCAGTCTCTTTTGAAGTAAATGTTCAATCCTTGGCATACAATTCTTTCTTGCTTCCAGGCTGTTTTTTTTTTATATACAACAGTCAAAAAAAGTGAACAACCATCTCTCCGAGGGGCTCTGTTATCTTTCAGTTTGGCATTTATTGCGATGGGTTCCCTTCATGCAAATCTCTAAATCTCCTGTCGGTTTAAGTAATAATCGGATAAGTTATATGTTATATGTGTTATATGTTAGAGCCCTTCAGGATGCATTGCACTGTCCTAACATTTTGCAGACAGTTTAGCAGCGAGATTGTTCTTCATATCAACCAGGCTGTTTATTGCTGTTAACTACTGAATTAAGGCAGCCTTTTAGTTTTTTTAATTAGTTTCTAGTCAGGTCAACAAAGTTTTACTCTTATTAATTTTCTCGTCTTGGCCAACGTTTTTCCCAGAAGATTGTAGCAACTGATGCCATTGATACTTTTGCATAGTGCATTGGCAGGCGTGGCATTTACCAGTTTTATCCTCAGTCAGGTTAGGACTAGGGCTGATCAAGTGCATGCACTGCATGGTTTGGTGTATGGTACAGGGTGTTAGTTCTCTTCATGATTAAGGAGTATAACCTCAACATGGGAAGTATACCACATTATGAATTAGTGTGGCCAGTGAACACAGGGATGAAATAGTCTGTCTTCAAATTTCCAGTAAGACAGGTCAAGAATGGAAATGTCAAACAGTCATTACTGTTTGACAAGAATTACTGAAAATCAAATTCTAACTCCCGACACCGCTATTGTAGCATGTAACATAGATTAAAGTCATAAGCTTCCTTTGATTTTTACAGTTCATCTAAAGTTCAACGTGAATGGCCAACTGACAAAGCAACATAGCCAATGGGAGAGGCACAATGGATTCAAGACTATGGTGAATACTTACCAGTGCAAAAAGATATGCATATGTGCATTTAAAGAAGCAAAGCATGGCTGATGCATGAAATGCATACAATGATAGTATTCATTTCAAAAATGATTCCCATGGACATGACTTGATTGCAGCTCATTATGAAAGAAAAGTGATAGTGCATTATTTATAAGTCAGTGGTAGCATTTGTGACAAGTAGAGATGGGTATCGTTTAGGTTTTATCCGATACCGGTGCCAAACCGGTACTTTTGAAACGGTGCTGGTGCTTAAACGGTGCTCGAACACTGGAGAACACAAAACTGGTCCAAAAACCTCTCATGTCAGCTGTTTTTTGTAAAAAGATAACAATGTTAGCCTTTTCTGCAGCTATAGGGCATATATGGTATCACTCTTAGCTGGAAGCAGTGCTTAATCAATGGAAAAAACACAAACTTTGTCCAAAAACCTCTCATGTTTAGCTGTTTTCCACTTCTTCTTTGGTCATTTTAGCCTTTTTGGCCAGGGTGAAGGGAGCATCTGCTATTAAACAAGAAGACAGCCGCATGTAGCTATGATGGTGTTTGCTAGTTCACCTTACATGCATTAATGTAATAACGTGGTTAGCCTACTCAACGTAAATTACACACGAACAACATTAAGCTACTCACGCAGAGAAGAACGGCTGCTGCTGCATCATCATCCTCATCATTTCTGCTACACTGGCAGGCCTAGGGGCCAGGACTCTCCTCTTCGGGTTTTTGGGGGATGTTGTCCGATAACAGGCACCACACCCGCAGTAGATGTGCTCGGTGTGAGGTCTCGCAGCAAGCTATCAAATACGGCGCATTTCTCGGCTTTTAAAAAAACGCTATGCGTTGCCAGGTGTTTCATCGGATTTGAGGTGTTACCTCCTTTGACAGTATCACCTTAAAGCACTTGTTGCAGGCTGCTGAGTTTGCATCTTTTGCTGTGAAGTACAGCTAGACTTTTGACCGCTTCGCCTTGGACATTTTTAATCTGTAGCTCAGCTCTAAAAGAACGTACATACCTGGGCCCGCCTACTATCCTCAGAAACGTAAAATGATTGGCTAGAATCTAAAGTGTATCACAGCTCAGGAAAAAAAAGCACCGAAATAAAGCACCGAAATGTGCACTGCTTTTCGGTCTGGTTACTACTGTTTATGTCAGAACCGGTGCCATCATGGCACTAGATACCAGTACCCATCCCTAGTGACAAGTATAAAAATTACAGTCATAAACCAGTAAACCACACTTCATCTAAACTAAATGTGTTCAAACAATAAACTGCAACTCTCGTTGTAAAAGATGTTTAATGTTATTAAGATAATTAAGAAGGTTTTATAATATAATAGCTATCTTTGCAGTTAAACTCTCTCAGGTTCATGTCAGTTCACTTCAATTTGAAATGTACTGTAGCTACAGAAAGTACAGAGGATATTGAATACAGGATCTGCTGGAGGGCTTTAGATGTGGTTGCTAACTTTTAATCTCGCAACACTGCAGTTGGAACTTCAGTGTCTCTATCTGCAGAGCACATGGTGGTCAGACTAGGAGGAGTGGGGGAATAACAGATAGCTGAGATTTTGCCGTTTTGTGTTGCTGGTGAAAAGTTACACATAGAGGAAGAAAATTGTCAATGTACTTGTAATTCTATAGTTCTTTCCCTACTTGAGCACTCAAAGCATATCGCATTTACTTTTTCTACCTACTTACCTATGCTTTCTATCTAACATTAACACTATAATTATTTCATGGTGCAACTTTGGGTTCAGTATCTTCCCATCCATCCATCTTCTTCTGCTTGTCCAGGGTCGGCTCATGGGGGCAGCAACCTAAGCAGAGAAACCCAGACCTCTCTCTCCCTGGCCACCTCCTCCAGTTTATCTGGACACCAAGGGATTCCCAGGTTACCCAAGAGATATAATCTCTCCAGCATGTCCTGGGTCTGCCACTCCTCCCAGTGGGACATTCCCAGAACAGATGCCTGAACCACCTCAACTGCCTCCTTTCAATGTAGAGGAGCAGAAGCTCTACTCTGAGCCCCTCCCGGATGGCCTGAGTGGTGGGATGTAGATGCACCGGTAAACTGAGAGCTTCGCTTTTACACTCAGCTCCCTCTTCATAACAACGGACCAGTACAGCGTGGGCATCACTGCAGCCGCAGCACCAATCCACCTGTTGAGCTCCCAATCCCTTATCCATTCACACGTGACCAAGATCCTGAGACACTTAAACTCCTCCACTTAGGGATGAGATTCTGAGACCACTGAAGCCTTCCGCCACTTGGCTACGCCTAGAAATTCTGTCCTTAAATATTATGAACAGAATCGGTGACAAAGGGCAGCTCTGGCAGAGTCCATCACCCACTGGAAACAAGTCAGACTTATTGCCAGTTATATGGAACAAGCTCTTGCAACAACTTTATAAGGATTGAATGGTCTGTAGCAATGGGCTATGGGCTAGCCACCCCATACTCCTGAAGTACCTCCCACAGCGCAGTCCGAGGGACACGGTTGAACGCCTTCTCCAAGGCCACAAAACACGCCACAAAACACATGTAGGCTGGTTGGGCAAACTCCCATGCACCCTCAAGTATCCTCATAAGGGTAAAGAGCTGGTCCAGTGTTCCACACCCAGGACGAAAACTACATTGTTCCTCCTGTATCTGAGGTTTGACTAACGGACGGACTCTCCTTTCCAGCGCCCTGCATAGACTTTCCCAGGGAGGCTGAGGAGTGTGACCCTCCTATAGCTGGAACACACCAGGATCAATTCTCTTTACATTATACAGCCTTCCCTTAGGCAGTATCATTTGAAGGCATAGCATACATTTGACGATGCTATGCAGATGATACCCAAATTTATCTATCCATGAAGTGCAGACCAATTAGTTAAACTGCAGGGATTTCTTAAAACATAAAGACCTGGATGATCTCTGATTTTCTTTTAAAGTCAGATAAAACTGATGTTATTGTACACTGTGGGGAATCCTGAAGTCAGTATGTCTAACATTAGAAACATTCTGTTTCGTTACTATCAGGATGTTCTAAGAACTCCCTGAAAAACCTTCGGTTGATCTGAAATGCTGCAGCAAGAATACTTACAAGGACTAGAACGGGAGCGCATATTTCTCCTATACTGGTGTTTCTTCATTCCCTGTTGAATCCAGAATTGAATTTAAAATCCTTGTCCTCACATACAAGGTCTTATATAATCAGGTCCTATCTTTTCTTAAATAGAGCGCTTTACTCTCAGACTTCAAGCTTATTTGTGGTTTTTGGGGTATTTAAAAATAGAATGGGAGGCAGAACACTCAGCTTCCAGGGACTGGAACGGGCTCCCAAGATAAATTCAGAACACAGACACCCTCTCTATTAGATTATGCTTAAAATTTTATTTTATGACAAAGCACATTGTTAAGGCTGGATTAGGCGGATCAGATCCTGAACCCTCTCTTTGTTAAGCTGCAATAGATCCGAGTGTTTCTTTTTCACTCAATATGTGTTTATACACCACTCTGCATTTAAGCATCCATTATTATTAATCTCTGGCTCTCTGTCTTTGTCCTGTCTTCTTACCCTCACCCCCCTCCGACTGTGACAGATGGCTGCCCCGCCCTAAGCCTGGTTTTGCCAGAGGTTTCTTCCAGTTAAAAGGGAGCTTTTCTTTCCCACTGTCGCCAAAGCACGGTTGTCTGGTCATTAGGGGTCATATGATTATTGGGGTTTTTTTGTATTATGGTCTTTACCTTACAATATAAAGTGCATTGAGAGAACAATTTTTTATTTGGCGCTATATGCATACAATGTAATTGAATTAAATGGAATTTTATGATTAGATCATCATCAAATCTATGACCATGGGAGGGATTTGACTTATGTGGGACACTAGCTTGTCTACAAAGCGAAGGTCA
The DNA here is from genome assembly GCF_018398535.1 of Haplochromis burtoni. Classification (NCBI taxonomy): domain Eukaryota; kingdom Metazoa; phylum Chordata; class Actinopteri; order Cichliformes; family Cichlidae; genus Haplochromis; species Haplochromis burtoni. Next base: position 121,123 of record NW_024582895.1, on the reverse strand, counting down.
GTGCATTGTTCCTCGGCTCCATTGGGATGTGTGTGAATGTGCAAATGTTAAATAAAAGCTCTATATAAAGGTTACTGGATGAATGAGATTTGCTGTATAAAGTGAGACAATAAGTTCTCATGGAACAACTGGATCTCCTGGCCAAAGGTCGTTGCTTTTTGTATGATCCTTTGGAGTCGTTCACTTCCTAGGCTGCTGTCTCAGTATCTACTCCATGCTTAGTGTGTTGTTAATGTCCCCAGTTGCTTAGGGGTTCACTCATGGGATCATCCATGCTAACGGCCCTTCTGGCTTCTTTCAATCTTCTGGGACATGTCAGGCTCTTGACATATAAGCTTCATATACCACTTATTCCTTGATAGAAAGTCAATACAACATGGGCATAGCTATGCCATGCGTTTATTTCTGTGATTTTGGAGGTTGTAAATAGCAGAGCCCTTAGCAAACCTCATTATATTATCCTGAAGCATTTTTATTTTATATTAAATTTCAACTCAAAGAACATGCAGTGAACTTAACAGAACCTGGAGTTTTAGTATGACATATCATTGTTAGATCAAAAAGACACTGAAAAAACAGCCTAATTGCCAGACCTGGTTTAACTGTGATTGATTAGATCTATTTTTGAAACGCTGAGGCAATCCTGAAGTCACAGCCAAGGTCAATAACTAACAGCTGTGCTTGTTCTGAATATTTATTTTATGTCAAGAGCTACTCACTGTCAGAATTTGTCTGTAATTTGAGTTTTATTTATTATTATTTATTTATTCATAATTGCACTATCCAAATGAAGCAAATTCGCAATTGCCAATTTAGTACCTTCTATGTCCTTTTTAATCCTTTTTTATTGTATTTGTTCTACATGCTGCTGTGAAAAAGACTGCAGTCGAAAAGAGCTCCGTTGTACAAAAATGCGCAATGGGAATAAATGAATCCATCTAGCTAAATGAGACTCTTATGCAGCAACACATACTAACAGTGATGTGAATAAAAACATTCCTTTAAAGTCTGACTGTGAGCTGATCAAGTGCCAGTACTGATGTGGGATATATAATCTTGTTCATAAAATTACTTTCACAGTTATTTTATACCTGGTGAAAGTACATCACAAAGCAGGAATACCAATACCAGTCCTAATGATGTTCACTGAATCCAAGGTCCACTACTGACGATGTGTCCCAAATTTTAAAATGATAAGTTAGATCAGATCTCTAATCCCTAAACCTAACCAAGGAAGGAAAATGGCAGATTAGCTTGGGTAAAAGACTGAAAGTTGAGGCACACAACGATGCATGCTGCTGACAAAGTTTCTGGGCTGCCTTTCCTCATAACAGCCATCCCTCAAGAGTTTCTCCATCTAAAGCAATGCATTATCGGGGACTGTAACATCTAGTCCTTCTTACTGAGTACTCAAAATGGAGCTGAGTGACATTCAGCTGAAGCACTGTTAACTCTTCATAACAATCCAGAAAGAAAAAGAACATTTTGAAGACCTGGATACTAGGGGTGCAACGATACACAAAATTCACGGTTCGGTTCGGTTCGATACTTTGGTGTCACGGTTCCATATTTTTTCGATACAAAAAAATGTTCATGCATTTTTAATTTGTCATTTATTAAAATTATAAATATATATTTTAACTCAAAAGTACAGTTTTTAAATTTAACCCTAACCCTTGTGCGTGTTTTTTATTTTGACAGCGAATGCGCACCTGCGGACCACTTATGTGCAGCCCTGGTTATTTAGCTCATCATATCGCAGCCACAGAAATTCTTTTGTCCATGAAACCATAAAGCTGCACTTTCTTTTTGCCTTATAGTCTGATTTGTCATAACTTCTCCGTTTTGTGGTAAGCTTTTCTTTGGCTGTCACTTCTTCACCCTGACCTGTCTTATTTGGCTCAGCAGAACTGAAATATATATCCTGCTGCTTTTACACACGGACTCACATAAGCTCAGCGATTCTCTGCGCGATCAACCTCTCACATGTTTAAGCTGCGGGAGATTTCACTTGTCATGTTTGCATAGTAAGCTAACAATTAATAAGACGATGTCAGAGGAATTGGTGCACAAATTATCATCACTCACCAATCAGTGCTGTCGCTCTCTATACACAGTTCATGCGATTGCAAAGTGAAAGCAAAAAACAAGCGCAAATTCAAACGCGATTTCAATATGTCACATATTGACAGTGGCTCACCGATGCCAATGACATAATTACCCAGCTACATTTCTGAAAGAATGCAAAAGCATTGACATATATTTTTCCTTCCTACGATAGGCCGACGGGCAGGGCAGAGATAGATTTTGGTAGCCCGACTGGAAAAATCTCTAGCCCCAGGACGTCGGGCTAGCGATTTTGCGAGCCCTGTATCTGATTGAGGAATCACTCATCTTTGGAAAAGAGAGTTTATTACAGAGAAATGGCTCTTTCCAAAATAAAAGCTATACTATACGCTTCTTCTGGGCTATATTCTCAGCAGCATATTAAACATATCAGGTCCCCATAAGGAGAATCTTGTGCTAACGGCTGTCTAAATGACTCGGGTAAAGTTTGTAGCATGCTTGTTGTTTTAAGTCAGGGAATGTCAAAGTTGCATGTTCTCCTCTTACCAGATGTTTCATCCGTTTCCATTTCTATATCTTTTAGAGAAATGATAAAGACTCTGAACCCTAAGTACAAAGCCCCAAACAGAGATAGTTTAACCAACCACTTTATCCCTGCTTGGTATACAGTCAAAAAGGCAAATCTGATTTCTCAGCTGAAACATGTTGAAGGCAGCCATCACTGCAGATGGATGGACAAGTTTTTGTCAAGATCATTACCTCACAGTAATGCTGCATTATGTCAGGAATGGCCAGACTCATGAAAAAGTCCTCAAAACCAAACCAGTGTACCAGGCACAGACAGGGACAGCTGTAGCAGAGGAGATTGATGAGATCTTGGAGGAGTATGGTATCAAAGACAAGGTTGTGGCAGCCACTGTTGATAATGCGGCCAACATGGATGTAGCTGTCAAAAAGCTACAAATTCTCAAGTTTCCATATTTTGCACACACCCTGAACCTTGGAGCTGTCCTGCCATTTCCAACTGGGCGGCAAGAATTCGCTCTGTGATTGTATGGATGAAGAGGTCCCACATGGCAAAAGTGGCCCTGAAGGAGAAGCAAGAATTGCTCAGTAAGCATAATAAATATTTTTTTAAGATTGTGTATATTATAATCATTAGATCATAATCAAATTAAATTTATAAACTAAGATATGTGGGACCATATGGGACCTTACATTAGCATTTAAGTTGAGAACGCGTTACCCCTCAGAGCTGCCCAAGCAAGAAAGAAACAAGATGGCGCCGAGTATGGCAGCCTCGTCGCGAGCTCCCCCAAGCAACGGCTTTTTTCTGTGTTTAATTTTACTTTTCCTTCATTTTTTCGCGAGTAGCACATGTCTCCTTGTGTACAACTGACAAACCTTACTGGACATAAAAGACGGTCTTTCTTATAACTTTCCGGAGTTCAAGTTTTGCAACACGGACGCTCCGTTTGCAGACCCCCCATTCATCTCACCTGAGACGCCTTTGTTCTCTGGCCCTGGAGGCCGCAAACGCCAAAACAGAGGGAGAAGATCTGGCGTTCTGGTTCGACTGAGACGGCACACTAACAGACCACCGTTACCCAATTTATTACTGGCTAATGTGCAGTCTCTGGAGAAGAAGCTGTGCGAGCTTCGGGCACGGATCTCATTCCAGCGAGAGATGCGGGACTGCTGCGTGATCTGCCTCACAGAAACCTGGCTATCGGACAAGG
>NW_024582895.1:75016-94568 GCF_018398535.1 Haplochromis burtoni | reverse complement strand
CAGACTAGTTACACAATATGGGATCAACAAGAAAAGATTTTTAGAATATCAACAAATTAAATCCATAGTAAAAAAGAAATTTTACCTCAGTCAAGTTGAATTACAAACACCACCAAGAGCGGTACATTTTCTTACTCTTAAATCCTCCAAATTATTGTCTAAAATATACAGAACACTTTCTAAATCAGATGAATCAATATCCCTTCCTATTGCAAAGTGGGAAGCAGATTTGTCAGTCGGCTTAGACCAACTGACAAATCTGCAAGCACACTAAACAAGCCCTTTAGTGTGCTTGTTGGGCAAATTGGATGATGTCACTACAGAAACTAATACAGTCCACATGGTTTTCACTGCCCTATGCATTGCCAAGAAAACGGTCCTCATGAACTGGAAAAATAAAAATCTTAATTTTAGCCAATATAAAAACCATCTAATAGATCTCGTTATTCTCGAGACAGCCTCTGCCACCACATTAGATCAATCCCTCTGGGCTCCTTTGATCGGCTCCATCACCTAGCAGGGGTGGGGGATTGTGGTTTGGTCCCGCCTTCGCCATTGTGGTTGATGTGGAGGTAGGGACAGGCTTAGGGCGTCTGGAGAATCCCTAGGGACGTTATCCCTGGAGGGCTTAACCCAGGGGTTGTGGTCATAACCTGGTTAGTGGCTCTGGTTGCTCTTAGAGGGTGTTCTCCTTGTGGCTGCATGCAGCAGGGCTGGGGGAAAGTCTGTGCTGGCGGATATAGGTTACTGGCCTGGTAGCCTGGCTGCCCCTGAGTGGATCTGGGGCAGGTGTGGGGGCTTGGGGTTCGGGGGTGCTTCGCCTCCGTGCTAGGGCTCTGGCTGGGCCTTGGGGTCCTTGTTGGTGTGTCGCCGAGGTTGAGGGCGGGTGGGTGCACGGGGGCTCAGCCCTGGTGCAGGGGGCCTCTGGCACATCGGCCTAACTAGGGGGCTCTTCAACTGACAGGTAGTTTGTTCCATCCTTGCAGGAGTCCACTCTGCAGGTGGGGGAGAGTCATAGGAGGGGTGGAGAATAAACTTAACCTGGGTGTCTCCGTCTTGTGCAGTCTGGGAGATGATTGAATGTTAGGGTGGGTACAGTTTCCTCTGCGGTGGGGACGGGTGGGCTACCCCGGGTCCTGTGGGGCTGGGCGGTCCTGCTGCTGTAGGCCCTGGTCTGGATGGGCCTGGGCTCCCTTCCCTTGGTGGGTGCCGAAGGATGGGGGTGCCTACTGGGGTCAGCGGGGGGAGCTGGCCCCAGGGAGGGGCATCTAGCCCCTCCCTCCTTTTCCTCCCCATCCCCAGCTGCCTCCCTCTTCCCGCTCCAACACACCCACCCACACAAGTAGGGCCTTGGGGCCTTGGGGTGTCACCAGGGTGCAGGGGAGGCATTCCCCCCCTCCCTCTGTTCCCTTCTGGCCACCTGTGCCTCAATATTATTCCACAACTTCCACATTACTCACACTCTCATAACACATACATATAGGGCCTTGAGGGTGGGCACGTTAACGGTGTCCAGTGGACGGTCTATGTATTCAACTCCACCTCTGGCGCTGGTGCCCACCTCTGAATTTTAAATCCATGTAGACATTGAGGGTTCTTGGAAGGGGCCATGCTAACACCTGCTGCTCTCTGGCAGCAGCACCATGCTCTCCCATGTTTTAAATGCACCTTAGAATAACACGCAGCAACACTACACATGAGCGAGAGGAGGGAGGTCTGCTGGCCATCGGGGCGGGGGGGGCTGGGAGGAGGGTTCGGCCGTCCAATTGGGGTCCGGGATCCGGGGCCTCCCTGCTGCTGTGGAGCCAGGGGCGGTCTGCTTGCCTCCACCCCGGGGGAAAGGGTAACATCTCCTGGGTCTAGGTGCTGTTTCCCCCTCCAGGGACGAAGGTACCTGGACCTGGGGTATAGAGTATGTTTGGGGAGTGTGATTTTGTGTCCATCATCCATATATGCCCATCCCTACGTTGGGTGAGTGCTGAGTATTTGTATATGTGTGCATGAGGGTGGGAATGCATGTTTGTGTCTGTGTGTGCCTGTTTGTCTGTGTTTGTATGTCAGGTCGGGTCTTAGACTCCACCTCTCTGGGAACTCCCAGGCCCTCCAAGGCCTATCTCCCCTCACCACACTCCCTGCCGGTAACTGATGCCCTCAGGGGTCGGTGCGTTGGTGGTTCTTGGTGTCCGGGGCTGGGCGCTCAGGTATGTACCAGCTCACTCCCGGTGACTACTTGGCGGGGCCTGGTGCCTGTTGCCCGGTCAGGCCTCTTGTGGGGCAAAGGGGGCCCTCAGGCCTCGAGCCTCTGGGCCTGCAGCTCGGTTCACTCTGGCACAGCTACCTTTTGAATACAAGCGCGCTGATCCACACAGATGTGCACATGGTTCACTGTTCATAGACGTAAACTACACCTTTATTGGCTGCTATTTCCAAGCACATTGTGCGCTGTCGGTCCTGCTTGCTACACAAAAACATTCAATATTTAGTATTTACTGCTGTTTACACTTAGCTAGATTAACGTGATGGTGTTGTGTTTAGTATGTTGCTCTGGGTTTTTTTTTTGCTTGTTTTCTCTTCTTTTTCTCTCAAAAGGTGATCCAGGATATTTTTTTTCTCTTTTTTCTCTTTTTAAGTTTCCTTTCTCACTGTCCCTCTTCCCTTCTGTTTTTCCCTTCATCTTTTTTTCTCCCTTTCCTATCCCTCAGTCATGTCTGTCCCGTCTGTAACAACTGAAAATAAAATAAAATAAATAATAACAACAAAGGTTGATCAAATGGACCAATACGGCAAGGCCGTGATGATCCATTTGGCAAAGTAAATCCATTGGGTATCCTTGTTGGTCTTCAGACAACAATTCTGACGGCTAAAGACCCAAATGGGACAGGCAAAAAAGAAAAAAGAAAGAGCTGTTACGACCCGTGCACGGATGTGGGTCGGGAGGGGGGACACATTGAGCATTTGTCAGCATTGTAAGTTTTGTATGTGAAACTTAAATTTAAATTGTGTATTTTAAAATTTCAAACAGGCAAATATGGATGCATCCTGTACATTCAACATCTATTTAGACAAGTGTTTTAGGATGGATTAGGGAGAACCCACACCTGTCAAAAATGAATTGAAAACGATTAACTATGAATTACATCACAGTTTCTGTGACATTACCAATTGATTTTAATGATATCATTGTTTTACACACATGCAGTCTCATTTTGTCTGACGTTGTGTGCGTGTACTTATTTCTGGAACCTGTAGAGGCCGCTAGCAGAATTTAATGAATCATTTTTAACAAATCTCTTGTTAAAGTCTTGAGTCGAACAACAAACAAGGCTCTTGGCTATTGTTTGGGAACATCAGCAGCCCCTGAGATATTTTTTTGTCGTATCCCTGTCCAGGTCCATCTCTAATATGGTTAACAATGACAGAAAGTTGTTTAGTATTCACTTTACAGCCTTGTCAGACAATCGCTCACTGATTGCAATCCAAACCTAGAGAGATGTTTCTTAGCTTGAAACTGAAGATGAAAAGTTTCCTTCTAAGTAATCAAGATTTCCATCAAAACACCACCTTAAGTACATACAAAGTAGTGTGGTGACAGGAGGAAATGGAACAGAAGTGAGAGAAAATGAGCATAGCGCTTCTATAAGTGTTTGTACAGTGCAGCTTTCCTTCAGCTTTCACCTTAATGAAAACGGTTTTAATTTAATTTTCTAATCATCCATACTATCTCGTTTCATTTTCACCTTGTCATGTCTTGATGTGCACATCTTATACCTATTAAGCAAAGATTAACAAGCAAGCAGCAGTTACCACAACTAAATGTTGCTGTCAGTGCCCAAAGGCATTAGCCCAATCTACACAGCACTTAGAAGAGCATGCTATCAAAACATGGAACATTTCAGCTTCCTACAATATATTTCCAAAGGTATTCATCCGCCCATCCAAATCATTGGCCACAACCACAGCATCTTAGCCATGAAAAAGTAGGCTGCATAAAATCACAGAGTGGAGTGAATAGTGTGCAGAAATCCCCAACTTTCTGGCAAACGTTGCCATTGGACACAAACTGGTAACTAGAAAAAGGCCCATAAGACACAGAATGAATGGAAGGAATAGAGGCAGGAGAAAATACGCTAGCCACTAATTCAGAGCCCTCCAAACAACAGAGTTTCTAAACACAATTTATAACCATGACAGTCCTGATTTTTTTTTCTAAAGTGTTTTTCATTAATTCCTTCTTCACCCAAGAAAATCCTCAAGGTTGGGGAATTCAATTAGAGCACAGATCCTAAATTAGACTGATCATCTAAAATGGACCTTTCTCACACTCAGAGCAGGAAGAAACTGTTACAATATGTAAAGCATTTAAACCTATTCAAGGATTCAAGGAGCTTTATCGTCATTCACATCACATGTTAACATGAGGTGGAACGAAATTATGTACACATGGTCGCGGAGCAAAAAGAATCAAAATAATGAAGAAACAGATGGTTTTTTTTAAGTAATAAGTAATTTTTGATTTGTTTTTGATTTGTTTTGTTTTTTTGTGAATTATCATAAGTTCTTTTTTTTATGATATATTGATTAACTTATCCTAACCCAATTGTTTGCTATGTGAAGAAGCTTTCTGACATGGTTATCACTCACAATCATAAAGGTTGTTTCATTACGTAATAGTTACTAAGATTATTGCTTCCTTGCGAGAAGACTGTGTCCTGTCCTTCTGGCAATGATGAATCTAGATCAGGACGGTTTTGTAAAAATGTGCCTCATCATGTTAGATCGTTATTGAGTGTTTGAAGACACTGAAGTTTTGTTTTCAGATGTTGAAAAGCCATTTGAGGGCTACAGATAATTTACACGACCCCATAAGCCAGGTTTCCACTAATAATCTGATGTCACTAGCATTGATGCTTTTGAGCGACACATGCCAGGGGTGCCCACTTTCACCACTGCTCTTTGTGCTAGCTGTATAGCCGTATACTAGCATATGATCTCATTAGTGAATTTCTAGTGAAGAAATAGGGAACGTAGAAAACCGTATCATAATTTATGCCGAGAGTAAACTTTTACTTCTGTCAGTATTTATCAAATTAATCCTTCATCAAACCAAGCTAACTGACACAGCTGCAGGATTTTCATGTTTTAAACTAAATGAGACAAAATATTCTTTAATTTCTTCTGAAAAAGACAATCAAAACTACCTGTTTTAATGTACAATGCAGTGCGTGGATTTGAATTTTTATGTATGAATATTACTTAGGTGATACAAGATGTAGTCCCCTGTAACTATTTGCTTCTAATGACCTCATCAAATTTACTACAAGAGGTGGTCACGGTCTGGACTGAAGCATATCCTACCACATCATTAATCACACATCTGTTTTCTGGGTTGTAGGCAAATAATTATGTTTTGAGTGTCAAGAACAGAGTTTATACACATGATCAATACAGAGTTTATCAGCGGCCATGCTCAGGAGTAGGTCATTTATTAATTGGAAGATTGGTGGTTCGATTGCTTGCTGGTCCAGTCTGCATGCCAAATATCCTGTGAATGTGTCTGGATGTTAGACATAAAGTACATAAGCATAGAAAAAAAGTGCTTGCAGGAATGGGTGAATGGGGCATGTTGTATAAAGCACTTTGAGTGCTGAGGTAGAGTAGAAAAGTGCTTTATAAGAGTTCATTTACCATTTAGTCCAGGCGTCACTGGAGCTATTATGGGTGCTTTCTAACTCCTAACTATATAAAGGTGGTATAATGGCAAGCGGTCATATTTAAATTCATGATTTCGACCACTGACCTAACCTAACAGTAAGCATGGACGCCACAGCCTGCTCTGCATCAGCAAAACATAGTTCATTAATGTGAAATCTGCAAGAATATCGTTAAGTTTACTTATGCGAATAACACAAAACTATTAGAAATTAATTTGTTTTTAAAGATATTGCATAATTTTGAATTCGGAACAAAGGCATCCTCTGTACTCTTAAAAACAGCCTTAAAACTTTTCTTGTTGGTAAAGGTCATAGTTAGAGCCCTTAGTTATGCTGCAATAGGCTTAGGCTGCTCGGGGGCTTCCCATGATGCACTTAGTACGTCTCCACTTTTTCCACTCAGCTCTTTTTACTCCCCAGGTGTTTATATACCAATAAACTCCATCTCTCTCTCTCCCATGGTGTGTCTTTTGTGTTGTTTCCATTTGCACCCTTTCCCTTCACCCCATCTGGTCATGACAGGCTGTCAATCCCTGAACCTGGCTCTGCCAGATGTTTCTACATGTTCAAGTTTTTTCCTTACAAAGATTGCCAAGTGCTTGCTCATAGAGGACTGTATAATTGTTATGGTTTTCTCACTATGGTAGTGCATTTACCTTACAATGTAAAGTGCTACATAAACAAAGCTGAACAGAGGACTTTGGTATAGCTTACCAAGTTGTCCGGAGGACCCATATACTGTATTATTATATTATTATATTAAACTGTGTCTAGGACTTAATTACTCATTCATTTAAGGTTGCTGTTATGCATCATTTTGCCCACTATAAACCCTGCAAGTCATTACCTGATTAATCCACACACGAACACACAGTCACACACATTTACAACCCTCCCTACAACATGTATGACATCACACTACAGGAGACACTCACACAGGTATTTGTTCAATCCACTCAGAGAGGCCCGAGGAGACCGACGACGCTGTTCAAACCAGGAACATTGCTGTTAGTTAAGTGCTAACCACAGTGCTAACCACTGTCACTGTGCCACTTGTAATCCTATTTTTAATGTTGTTTAGTACATAATGCATTTTTCTTGTCACAGCAAATGTAGAACATACTGACCCCAAACCAGCCTTTGTGTTTAAGCTGGAAAGCTGAATAAAGCTTTAGAGATCAACCAGAGAGGTAATGATAGTTGCATCAGCCTTGCTGCCTCGTCGTGACACTAATCAGCTCTGTGAAGTTGCTGAACAGCGTGACGTGATGCAGAGCGCAGCTTTCTGCAACTGAAAATGAGTGTGTGACTAAATCGCTGCTTCCTATTCTGCTCCAATACTGAAGCTGCATTGTTTTCTCAGCCATGGTTAATGTCTTTGACAGTGAGGCAAATAATTACAACGTCTACCTGTTTCCTCCCAATTTCCCATCCTCTAATTCTCTGTGTGGAATTGGAGATGGGGGGGAATGAAAGCTGATTATCTTCACTCCAGCAAATCTAAAATCACCCAGAAACTGCAAGCACGCTCACTCCGTCATGTTCACTCTCTCTACATCTTTCTCTCTGTGAGACAATCAGTGCTTTTTGTTGACAAAGATAGGAATCTGTGCTATGCTGCCTTTGGCTGGAGTTGCAGAACGCCGTGCAAGCTAAGTGCTAAATGACTGAGTTACATAAAAAAGAATGGAATTCTGGTTGCTGTCACTCCACCTCAATTAGTTAGAATAATTGCAGGCTACAATATATGTGTGGACACTACACAAGCACAAACACAAGTTGATAACACAATTCATACTGTGTATGTAAGATAAGGAGAGACAGCCTGGAAGGTATGGTTCCACTGGCTCGTGCTCAAATCACACTCAGGTAGAGGTGAAGGAAGACGGAGAGAGAGAAGTGAACCTGTGAGTGGAAACAGAGTCCGAGCTAGAAACGGGTAGGTCTCTGTATGAGTGTGCTTCTCAAACCCTCTGACAAATGTGAATCTTAAATCTTAACGCCTTAATTCCCACTGTGTCATATTTGAGACATTGAGACATATCCTACTTTGACAGTAAGACTTCCAGGCCACTATAAGGTGCACTTAAAATCCTTTAATTTTCTCAAAAATCGACAGTGTACCTTATGATGAATTCTGGTTGTGCTTACTGACCTCAAACCGATTTTATGTTTTAGTACGACTTTGGTAAGCTAGGAAGCCGCACCGCTTGATGGATTGTCTGAGGGTTACGGCTGCCATAGTCAGGAGCCTCACGGAGTAATCTGGGTCCTTAACTCCGTCCGCTTCAGGTCCCAAACTCAAACTGTCTAAATTCTTTCATCTCTAATAAAATGATCAGTGTTGCTGCTTTACCAGGTGTAACAATTAAGTTTAACATCCAGGCATCCATGAAAACAGAATTTATTAAATTTAACAGAGTTAGAAGTTAGCAGGAAGTTAGCTCGCTAGCTTCCACCTAAGCATGATATAGCATGTTCTGACTGAGAGATTTCTGAAAAATTCAAGCGTACAGCTCTGCTATCACTTCCAACATAAATGAAGACAGAAAACTAAACAGCAGTGACGTTTGTAGGGTTTGTAACACCTGCTTAGTATAGTAGGGTTAAACTTATAGACTAGATTCGAGAGGAGTAAAATAACTTTGAGAGAATTGAGTGTTGAACAGCCGGCAGATTTATTACAATGTTACAGTGGTGCCATAATCCAATGTAAACAGCATAGAAAATTAACAGAAAATCAACAGAGAAGAGCGCTCTTTTGAAAATAACAACAAAATAAAATAAAATAAAATAAGTAGTCTCTTTAGACCTGACTCCTGATGAGCAGGATATTGGGAGTTCAACTGTTTCCCAGAGAAACAATCCGTATCAAGTAAGCAGTTTTTGTTCTTGCTTATCTGAAATCCTGCGATTCGAAGTAATTCAGACTGTAGCTCTACTCCTGCATCCAGAACAGCTGGCCACACTGCTTTTGGATTCGCCAAGAGTTTTCACAGGGTCTGGCTCGCCATCCATATCCAGAACCACTTCAGATCCAGGATCACAAAAAACCAGTCTGCACATACAGTACAGAGCAGTAAACAAAATAGTTCTTAACAGTTTTTCTAAATAAAATGAGATCTCATAAAGTTTTCAAAATCAAGTACACTGTTGTTTTAACATTGTTCTGTCTCTATGAATTCCATTTGTACTGCTTTACAGCATTACAATCAATTGTATTTATATACCCCTTTTTAAGGCATATGTAATCACATCATGAAATGTTTGTAACGTAACTAGTTTTAAATAACTTATTTACATGTATTAACCTATAACTGAAATGACAAAGTGCAGGAAAGGCACTGGACAACATTTATGGCTAAAAGAAAAGTGCATCCTGCATTAGTTTTGCTCATTTGTGAAGATGCCCAATCAAATAGACAATAAAATAAAATACGACATTCCATTTCATACACAATTCAAGTACTCCGACTGGTTTTTAGCTTTTTTTTAGACAATACAGAATTCGCACTGTTGCAGTGTTTACCACATGTACAATTAGCATAAGTTTTCCTGCTAACTTATCATCTCTAGTAACTCACCGGAATTCCCAAGAAACAAATACACGCTCTGCCTGGTTTTGGTCTAGAGTAAAACACATAAAGGCCTCTGAAAAGTACATAACTTTAAGTTAGAGACTGTTGAAAATACTTTATAACACTTATTTTATACCGAAAGACTCACTGTGTAGCTTGTTAATTGCTCTCGGGTGTCTTGCTCCGTTTTGCCTAGCTTAATGCAGCAACGTGCTTTTGTTGCATTCACTGAACTACGGAAAATCAAAGTGTGTTCAAGGGGTGTCGGAAATAATAATACCAGGTAAAAACAAGAAAATACTAGTAACCATGTCTATAGGGGTTACAGGTTACTGAAGTTGGGCTAGCTGGTATATAATGATGTGCTACGTGATCGCTAGCAACACAGCTATGTTAGCATAACATAAACACAGTGAAGCAGGAGGATGAACGCTAACTTTTTTCACTCACTAACGTGAGGGTTCCCGATGGTTAGGGACAAATGCAATCGCATAGCAGGATGCTGTAAACGGACCAAACTTCAGTCAGGAGAACAACTGAGATAATCCATCCACAATACGAGGTTAGTCATTAATGTACTGCAACAACGTGGAAATAGAGCAGCAGGGGGAGAATTCATGAAGAAAGCAGAATGAGTTGAGTAAAGTTTGACTTATCTGACTGTTTTGTTTCACGAAATGCGCCTTATAATCCGCACCGGATTAAGGTGGCCCCTGCACACCTTACTTGGGCAGCTGCCTGACTCTACCAGTTTTTTTCTTGAGTTCTTTGTGGGTGCATAAACTGTTTCCCTGAGAATGATTAAAAGCATACGTTAAAGTACTTTATTTTTCAGACCATAAGGTGCACCACCTTATGGTCTGAAAAATAACAGAAACAGTTTATGCACCCACAAAGAACTCAAGAAAAAAACTGGTAGAGTCAGGCAGCTGCCCAAGTAAGGTGTGCAGGGGCCACGCCAAGCACACATTTGCTGGCACAATTAGACAAGGTACTGACAAAGTAAAACCACTAAAACGTTCAATTTGACTGTGCCATATATTTGTGTTCTTACATTCACCTCTAATGGTTGGGTATGTTGAGAAAAGTTCACGGCTGCCGTGTGTGTGTGTGTGTGTGTGTGTGCGTGTATGTTAAAATGGCTAAAGCCTGCTCTCAGCTGGCAGTGATGCAGTATGAGTAAGGTCGTCTGAAACTGACTGAAGGTGCTGGCCCACTTTAATCTAAGCGACAGGCCGAAGAAAAACATTTGGCATTGACAGAACACATGAACTTCCCTCCCACCCAGGCAGAGACTTGCAGTGGCTGTCTCCAAGCTTTAACACAGCCTGTTCCCTACGCTGGCACTCAAAAACCACACGGTGAGCGAAGCAAAAGATTTCCTGTCAGAGAGAAGAAAGTGTGTGCGTGTGTGTGTGTATGTGTGTGTGTGTGTGTGTGCAAGCATGCATTTCTCTGCACCTTTTTCTCACCTCACGCTTCCCTCTCCATCCACTCCAGCTTCTCTGGGATCTCTTAATGACATTCCACTTTCAGCTTTGCTGTGTCTCGTCAATCATGAAAGTTAAAACAAAAGCTCTGCGTACTTGTCGTTTAACAGCAGGGCTCTTCAGTTAATGTTTTTCTCTCCCCTTGCAGAAACACTTTCCCAACAGATAAATTTCTCTTTCAACTGAGCAGAAGCATTCTGCAGAAATCACTTATCTGTCATTCTTAAATGGTTATCCCACTCTCATATTGAGCATTTGGCATCCAGCTCTTATTTTTTTTCTCCTCCCCTCCTTCTTTGCCCCCTGTGGACCAGCAAAGACTGCGACAAATGTCTTAATGGCTGCATTTGTTCATTTTTCCCCTCCACAATGTTATGAATTTTAAATGGCTCCTGTTTAATTTACCGCTCTAGAATGTCTGGCATTTTGCAAAAAATGCTGAGGGCAAGCAGTCTGTCTCTGCGGAAGGTGAGAGGTAGCGCTTGATTTGGAACGCACTTTATCACTCGGCACATGCAAAAGTCTCTTCTGTTCAACAGGTAATCAGAAATGCTAAGAATACCAGAGGCGGGTGGCTATATCTCAGAGGCAAAGTCACCTTGGGACCTCCATCTGTTGGAGCATATGTTCAGAGTGCAGCTGTCTGCATAGAAAACAGGCAAAGCCCCGAGTGCTGCTGCTGCTGCTATCGTTTCCTTGGAGTTTTTCATTCCTTCTTGCACTCGTCTCTCTTCTACACCTGCTCTCTGGACTCTTGTGATACAGTTCACTGTATCACTGCTCTGAAACCTAGAGGACAATTCAGTTTTGTTGTATTTATAAGCGACTCTTTAGCAAACATATGGTCAGCATCTAACTTAGTTAATTTAATTCATATTTCAGTTCGCTGTACAATACAGAGCACACCTAGTCTCCCTGGGGTTCACATTCACCCATATATTTAAGAATTTATCACAAAAAACCCTGGAACTGTGACATAACTTTCACTCTATTAGTATGTTTGCATGAATAGCAGAACACTTGTTTTAGTTTATCATCCACTGAATTAAGAACTAATCGGGCTTCTTCTTCTGCATAACTCGACATTTTTTATTCATGTATTTTTTCTAAGTGTTGTTTTTTAAGATCATTTTATGCAGCACATATCAAATGATCGTGCAGTACTCCAGATGTGACAGAACAAGCGAGAAAGCAACAGTCAAAACTGAAGTAGGAACATATGCGGAGCATTTCCTTGAAACAGCCGTTGCCCTTTGCCATCTTAAAGACAGTGTAATCAGTAATAATGTGACAATCTCCATTTCTGGTTCATGGTTTCTTGCTCTATTATGTTAGCTTCCCTTTGTTTCTACACTGTGTTCCTTATTAGGTTAGGCAATGTTTGTGTTTCCTTTCTATTTCCAGTCTCCCCAGTTGTGTCTCCATTCTCTGTCCTTCCCCTTTTGTGTGTGTATGTGTGTGGACATATGCTGATTGATTCGGAGGAGTTTCCCGCCGAAGCAAACACACCCAATGCAACGGGTGATCGACTCTAGCTGCTTCACAGGATTATTGTACTAGCAGCAGTTAGTGAAGCTGCTCTCCAACTCTTTGGATGTTCTGCAAAGTTTATTCACCTTTTTGTTCCTTTGTGCAGGACGCCGAGTGGTGAGCAGACAGGGCAGTGTGTTCTGGGAGAATAGTGTCACTGTTTGGATCCAGACTCGAGGAGACTGGACCCTCAAACTGCTCTGACCATCAGAATTATGTTTCACTGTAGTTCACTGTAAATAAATGCACTGTATTCACTTGGAGCCCTGCGTATGAGTCCTCCCTGTTAACAGGTCACCTTGACAATGCAAGTCAAATGATCAGAATACATAATTACTGAAACCACAACTCCATAGTGAAGCACAAAAAGTTATTTTTATATTCTCAGAAAAGCTACCATTAAAAACATTATAATCTGCCATAAAGATAAAGATAGCTCCTGTCTCGATGAAAAGTTACGTCTGTGAAACCATAAGGTCTGAGGTGTACAATTTACTATTTAAAAAATCAGTTTTTGTTTGCTTTTTTAGGTAAAGCTATAATTTTAGACACGTTCCAAATCACTGCCAGGTAAACATCTGTTAAAGATGTGTCCAGTTGAATAGCAGATAATCTGTGTGAAAGTAATCATCCACTGATAGGCAAAATTCACTCAACTATATCTTCTTTAACCTTTTCAAACACAAACGAATGTGTTTATTGTCCGTAATCCCATCAGTGATATTGCCAGTAATGTTAACAACTACTGCTTGCAAACAAGATCTTAAACGTTTAGCATTGTTGCTGATGCTACAGTCACATTATCCAAAACGGTGTGTGAACGACCACGACAGACCTGATGACATTTTACTGCTTTTCAGCATCTTTCTTCCACACACTACTTGTTCGGTTGCTGCTATACGTGAACAACATGCACGCTAACAACAACCACAAGCAAGAACAGCTTTTTATGCCGGCGAGGCGTGATTGCAGGTGCCGCGCAGGTGCGTCCATCTCACCTGCAGCAGCATCACAGACCACGCCCTGCCCCATGGTGGTTGGAGACAATTACCCAACCAACATTACTGAGAGTGTGTTCAATGAATTTGCAGTTTGGTTGTCTTTGATCTGCAACCACTTGAAATCAGTTGCTGTCTTCAAAGCAACATCAGGACTGTTAGACACTAATACGATCGAGTCTGCTGTTAGTTCAAGTTTGCAGTTACATGTATTATGTCTGGGATAATGTGCCAATTAATTGTGATAATCTGCAAACCAGTTGTTGTTTATTTGCACAGATATTAAACCAAAATTCAAGTATTCAAGTTTACATTAAAGAGAAACATTATTTACATTCAGAGTCCACCCAAAACCTCTTAGATGTGAAACAGAATTTTTCAAATTCCTCCACAAGTAGTGATGTAGTTGCTACAGGATGGCAGTTTACCTCAACTTTGCATTTATATAGGTATAAAACTAGAAGACTACCAGTTTGCAGCCGGTCAAGTAATTAGATTGCTAATCACACTTTTATCAATATGTGATCAATTAGAAATGACTGTATATATATCATGTCCACACACACACTGTCTTCAGTATTTAATACTGTTGGAGATACAGTATGTGGATCATCTATATCCCTCACAAACTTCTTTCTTTTTCTGGATGGAGAGATAGATACGACAGTAATTGTTTTCTTGTGCTGTTGTACACCATTTTGGAATAGTTGATTGATTTTGGTTTTCACACTTCTGAGAGCACAACTTGCTTGGCTCCACTCACAGAGGCTTGGCATTAAATACCCTTTCTACCAGTTAGGCTGAAAAAGAAACTTTGGAGGCTGCTTACAAATTCTCCCTGCGTGTGTGGAGTTAGGTGTGATGAATGGTGTCTCAGATGTACCACCTATCTGTGTTCACCCCGCACAACGGGGGAGCATTATCACTCTGTTCCTAGCTGGTCGAACACAGTCCCAGTTTGTTCCAGACATCATTTTGCAAGCTGAACACACACTGTTCCATCACATCTTGTTGTGGCCGATAATGGGGCTTTTGTGTGAATCGTAATAGAATTGCAATATCAAGGTGGATCATTACTTTCACATGGATAGAATATTCATATAGTTTCTCACACCAAATAGAATATATTTGGTGTGAGAAACATTGAGAACCTGCATGGGATGGGTTTTTGTTTGTTTTATAATAGCATGTTGCCTTTAGTGTCTTTACTAATATTATGATATCATTGGGGAAAAACACTCTATAGTGAAACCAACAATTCAAACCATCCAATAAAAGTTAAAGGTGAATATCTCCATTTGCAGTAGAAGGTCATAATATTGAGATTAAGCAAAAACCAAATTCCCCTTGTGACAAACATAGTTGTGGTTATGCACAGCTTTTTATGTGAAATGTTACTTTACACATAAACTGTTGTGAGCGAGTGAATGCTGGCCCGTCTCCCTCTGTTAGCACTGCAATGGACCAGCAGCCTGATGGATGGATGCATGTATATCAACAGAAGGGTAGCTTAAAGGGAGAACAGCTAAAACAGCTACTTTCACACAGTGAATAACAATGGACTAATCTGTAATTACTTGTTGTGTTTGCTACCAAATATAGCACAAAAATTAGCAACGTTTTACTAAAGCACAGTGTTAAAAATGTATCAAATGTATGTTAAACTAACATGCCAGGACATCGAGTCAGGAATCAGTTTGTGCAGATTTACCAATCAAAGCAGTGCAGTAGGATAAGAAGCAGTGTATTAGTCTGTACGTCATGATTAGTTCAAGAACTCTCTTCAGTTTACCGCTTTTTGAAAATGATCCGTTCCAACTATACACATCTTTCCTGTAATATATCGTTTTAGGTTTTTATGGTGTAAATTAAATTACAGTGGGATACTGGAGAATGTTGGAAGCAAATCTTAGAAAACACGAGAACCAAACAACTGACTATACCTTTAAAATACACCAGACTTGATCACTTCATTCAGTACAGGTGCAGAAAGGTTGGCCTGAGCAAGAAGACTGCCTGCGAGCGGCAGATCCAACCCAATAACTCCACTTGACAAGGGTTGGAGAGGAGAGAGAAATAAAGGAAAAGAAAACCCAAACCCAACCCTGCTGGGCTAAACACGCTATTGTGGTACAGGAAGAAGGTTCAGACCACCATCTTGTTCTTTTCAATTTCCCAGTTCTGCTGTTCTCTGGAAAGTGCCAGTCGATCAGTGTTGGGTAAGTTACTTCAAAAAAGTAATTCATAACTAATTACTAATTACTTAGTCAATATTGTATTTAAAATACTTATCTAATTACTGTGTCAGAAAAGTAACTTAATTACTCAATAAGTAATTTAACTAAATACTTTTTAAAATCCCTATAAACCTAGAGTGGACAAACAATAGAAATTAAAGTCTTTAAATAATAAATCATTTTTCTAAAGATGGAGACTCTACAGTACGCAGCTGTAGCATCTCTTCCACATTGTAGCCTGCAATCATTCTTTAAGCTCACCTTCAGACACTTTCTGTGCTGCTGAAGTAAAATCAGGTTTTGCTGCTTAGCAGGAGCTGCTGCGGTGTTATCCATGGATGATGAACAAGGATCGCTCAGAAGTGTTCGTCTATGCTTTCGTGTCAGGCGCTTCAGTAGATTACTCGTGCTATTAACAGCGGCCGATAGTTTTTTCTCCCCAGGACATAGCTTACATATTACTGTAATGTTCTTGTCTTTTTGTTTCAGAAAAGTGAAGAGACGGGAATATTTCCACTTCATAAAACAGCCACTCGCTTCAGCCGAGTCCGACATCTTCCGCTGTAGACTGTGCTGAAAACTCACGCGAAATGACGCGCAGCTGCACTACAGCGATGTTAAAGCGGCAGAGTTTACTTCTACGTTTAGAAGACAAATTATTGAAATTAAATAATGATATTCAGCGAGTTTAATTATTTTACAATGTAACGCAAGTACAACAGGGGCAATTGTTTTCTGTCATGGTCTGTTTGTTAACAGAATTAAATGTTGAGAAGAGGAAGCAAATGTCTCCAAAGTGTTTAAGAGTTGTCAATGTAAAGCTAATTTTATTTATTTTTTATTTCAAAATATAAACATTGTAAATCAAAATCTTGAAATCCTGTGTTACAGCAGTATTATAAGCCTTCTTTAGTAAAGCTTTACAATTTTTTTTTCAAAAAGCAAATCAGACACGTATACATTAAATGTGTATGTAGGAACTTCAGTATATAATTTTAGTTTATATGAAGTTAAAGTAAAAGTCATACTATAGATTATATCATCAAAAACGAACAGTTGATAAAACATTATGATCTGAACATTTCATATTTTGTTTTATTTTTTAATTTGGGTTTTCTATTTCTATTCTATTTTATTCCCTTAACGAACTGTATCCTTAGAAAATCAAACAACAACATTTAGAATAAATGAAAACCATTTTTTCTCATTTATCCAAATGGAGGATTTGGATATCAATCCTTTATTTGTAATAACAGCATAAAGTAGGGCTGTTCGATATAACGATTCAATATGAAAATGTCTATTATTACACTGTCGTTTGTTTCGTGGTGTTGCAAATAATGTTTACGGCAATATTTTTTCAGTGTTTTGATGGTCACTGTAGTGGCTATATTAATTTCTTAAAGTTCGGTTTTTACTCGTTGTTGTTAGTGACAACGGCGGTAAACCAGCCGCCGTCCGCTTGTTTATTTCCCACATAAACCGTTCACAATAAAGCTGAAGATCGTGTTGAAATTTTTCAAAATAAACTGAAATGATGACAAAAAGAAGGACCAGTCAAAAGAAATTGAGGACCTTATTTCTAAATTCAAATTTACCAATTGGGTTCTTCTTCAAGCATCTCTCATGTGCGGTGAATTAGAGATCCAAGAAGACTCTTTCAGTAGCTTAACCTGGACATGGGCATGGACATGGTTTGGTTATGAAAAGTCTGACACGGACCAGAAAACTGTGGAAATTATGCAGGAAACCGGTCCCCACCCCAGACTCAAACACGACAAACCTCTTCTACCACCTACGCAAGGATCACGTGAACGAGTAATCAAAGAGAGTTTAGGGAGGAGAAGCAAAAAAAGAGTCAGCAAGGGCTCAAAATCAACCTTAGACTCAAACATTAGAACGCCATGTAATAAATACTCACAAAGAAAATGGCGGCTGTTACAACTTATGTCTGGAAATGTATGGTTTCATGCATCGGTCAAAAAACTCTATTCCAGGTACACGACGCCCAGCTAAGAACACTTCACGCAAGTTGAGTTTCCCGAGATTTGCAGAATTTACAGAAAATATAAGATTTTTTTGATATATATTGTTATATCATTGTCGATACGATAAACGTCTTATATCGGGATATAAGAATTGTGGTTATATCGCACAGCCCTATCATAAACTTGGGATTCCTGAGCACAGCTAGCTAAGCATACCTCGATACTTTGCATTGCTGTCAGCAAGTCATTTTCTTCACTTTTGTTTTTGGCACTCAGGGATCCATCGGCACAGAATTCAGTTCATACTAGATGATTCTCCAATGCAGTATTCCAGCTTTCACTAGGGTTTTAAACAGTTGCCCTTCAAAATGCAAACCATAAATGGACGTGCTGCACTTTGATGAAAAAAAAAAAAAAAAGCACTGTTTATTTTCCATACATCTAGAGCAGTTTGTGAGCATTTGCATAAATCCAGTTGGAACGCTCCTTTGCTTTAGCAGTTTTAAAGAAAACTTAAAGAAGCTGTACCATACATACTGAATTGTGCATACAAATCTAAAACCCTGCTGTGGCACCCTGTGACAGTCTGAATATACAAAGGGTACATTTGCACTTTAATTTGTGCAACCGACAGAGGCCCTCTGCCTGCTGTCTGTATACCAAAAGGCTCCTCACATCATGAAAGACAGAGTGAAACATGATGAGCCTGTGACTAAAAAATTCATTGGTGTTGATGCATAATTTAAGTTTGGAGTATGCAGATGGATCTTTTAAAGTCCTGATGTACTTCAGATTTCTGTGGAGGAGTTGGAGGAGCCTCTGCTAATCAGCACAAAAGATCAAAGTTCAGAAGACATTTAGGTCACATTAAACACAACTTTTGGCAGATGCACTGGCAATTTAGGTAGGTAGGCGATATGCCGCTGGATTTTTAGTATCATGGAGTACATGCTAAGAAAAAAGCAATGAAAGTCACACTTCAGAAATGCTTTACAAATCATTGTGCACGTTGTTGCAAAATCAGAGAAATTGATTATAAATCTGACACTACAGGTACATTGGTCATATTGGTCTGACCCATGTTGTTAACCCAGTAAAGCTTAGTCCTTGGAAATGAGATAAAAATTCAACCCTGATTAAAATTAGACCAAAATAAAAGTGATCTCTTTTCAGCTTAAACAGCATAAAATAATCACATATTGTATGTTTGTGCCCATCCTGTACATTACCTAAGCAATATTAATCAAACAATACTATATATGGAAATGTGGCTGAATGTACCTTTTTGCTGGTAATAGTCAAAGAGAAATGGATTAAGATTGGCACATGAGGTTCATCAACACATTCCTGATTCCTAAATTATCAGTTGGCCATTTAGGGCATGCCAAAATGACCCCAGGATCAGTGGCATATGTGCTGCAGTGCTCCTGGGTGTAAGTCTGCAGGACTAACATTAAAATAACATATCATTTATAATATGTTATGTATGTCATAAAATAAAATTGAATTGAATATTAATGCACTTCACAGCAGCAGGATTCTGTTGGCTTTGAAATATAGTGACGTCAGAGCTGGAGTTGACTTATGAATGAATAACTGCACAGGACAGAAATAATCTTCTAGATTCCCTGGGTCTTTGTGTGCATTATGTGCCCCCAGTGAAGCAGCACTACTGTGAGTGTTATTAGTGGCTTGGCTCAGCTTAGGTTCCTTATTCTCTAAAGGCTGCTTATATGTCCTCGAAACAAAGCCCACACTTCTGTATTCAGTCCCACCAAAAGTCATCCTGTGATAATATTAAAGCATTAGTAAAATGTATCCCATTACATTGTCACATGTACGTAGTAGGGGTGCAACGATACTCGTATCGATATTGAACCGTTCGATACAGTGCTTTCGGTTTGGTACACATATGTATCGAACAATACAAATTTTTAAATTTATTTGATCAACTTTCCTTCTGACGATGCTGTCTGTGTTGAGAGCTCAGTGGATCTGCGTTTGACTACTCTGCCTAGGC
>NW_024582895.1:71826-73547 GCF_018398535.1 Haplochromis burtoni | reverse complement strand
GGACCTGATATGTTTAATATGCTGCTGAGAATATAGCCCAGAAGAAGCGTATAGTAGAGCTTTTATTTTCGAAAGAGCCATTTCTCTGTAATAAACTCTCTTTTCCAAAGATGAGTGATTCCTCAATCAAATAGATTTTTTTATTACTTTGTTGTTTCAGCAACATTAAATTTAAAAAACTGTAATTTTGAGTTAAAATATATATTTATAATTCTAATAAATGACAAATTAAAAAACCATGAACATTTTTTGTATCGAAAAACTATCGAACCGTGACACCAAAGTATCGAACCGAACCGTGAATTTTGTGTATCGTTGCTCCCCTAGTACGTAGATCTTGGAATGATGCTCGTCCATCAAAACATGTTTGTCTTCATATCGTTAAGACATGCACTGTAAACCCGAACAAGTTGACTGAACTTAAAACTTTTGTGGAAACTGATTACCTCAAAAGATTTAAGTACAAAAACTCATATCTTCTAAGTATGGGGTACTCAAAATTTGTATTTATTGTTAACCTAAAAATTTAAAATTATATTTTATATTTCATTAATTGAGCTTTACTCAAAGACTGCATACTTTAATTTCAATATTTTTGTGTTTCTTGTAGTTTATTATTTTGATGCAACACAATGCAATTATATTACAACCTAAACTCAAATTATCTGATTATTAATTAAAAGATATTTATGTTTCAATGTTTGAGTGTAGACTACTAACAAAAAAAAAAGTACGGAAATTCAGTTACTTTACATTTTGTTTATTTAACATTTTTTCATGAAAATTTAAAAACATCACAAATGTTTTTATATAACAACTAACATGGACATCGGCACCATAAAGTGAGCATTATAAATTCTGTGTAGAACATTTATCTTTTTATAAAATGACAACATCAGTCCTAATTGCATCTTTCTCAAAATACACAAAAATGCAAAACAAAAAGTCAAATACTAATCACTTTTTTTAAAATAGAAATGAAAAACAATTTTTTAAAATGGGTACAAAGACGATCAGCCTCCAAATAACCAGATAAGGCAGTCAAGTATAGGAAAATTAGGTAAACTGATGGAGTTAAATCCACCCAAAGCCTGTAGTAAACTTAAAGTGCTTCAAACAAAGTGCTCAGTAACAGAGTGCGTGTCCTAACAAACATTGCCTTATATTCCTTAAGAGCATGTAGGCAGGGGTTTCAGGGGTTTGCCGTCATCAAGCCCCATGAAGATATTTTGGACAAAGGCAAATGTGTGAACCAGCTTCCTGGGGTAGTCTAAATGCAGAGCATAGATCAAGCCAAACAATAAAGCAAATGCATCTGCAAATCTGGGAATATCACGCATCACCTAGTCGCCTTTCACCACAACAGCCATGCTTGAGGAAGTAAAATGGACTGGACTGGGAAGCGCCGTCGGTAACCACAGTGAGAAGGGCAACTGGAGTGTCAATGAGGGTCGACTCATCCAATGCGTCCGCCTGGAATAGACACAGTATCAATGGTAAATGGCCTGTATTTGTATAGCGCTTTACACATTCAGTCATCCAACATTCACACACTGGTGATGGCAGCTACATTGTAGCCACAGCCACCCTGGGGCGCACTGACAGAGGCGAGGCTGCGGACACTGGCACCACCGGGCCCTCTGACCACCACCAGTAGGCAACGGGTGAAGTGTCTTGCCCAAGGACACAACGACCGAGACTGTCGGAGCTCGAACGGGTCT
>NW_024582895.1:31502-54695 GCF_018398535.1 Haplochromis burtoni | reverse complement strand
AGCTTCCTCCTGTAATTGTCCTTAGCCTCTCTGATCTTGTCCTTTAGTAACACTGTTTAAGTACACTTTTTTCATATTGCTTGGTCTTGTAATTTTCCAATAAAAACAGTTCATGGATCTTCCTCACCTCCTCTTTGTTGCCCCCTCTGAAAGCCCTCTTCTTGTTGTTGAGGAGGGCTTTGATGTCCTTAGTCACCCACGGCTTGTTATTTGGGAAACAATGAACAGTCTGAGCTGGAACAATGGAGTCGGTGCAGAAAGTTATGTAGTCTGTGATACACTCAGTAAGCTCATTGATGTCCTCGGCGTGAGGCTCACAGAGTGTTTCCCAGTCGGTCACCTCGAAACAGCCCTGTAGTTCCGCTATTGCCTCCTCTGACCACCTCCTAACAGTCTTGGTGGTCACAGGTTCGCTCCTCACAATTACTGGTCTATAACTCCCTAATTTGATACAGTGAACATTATATCAGGTGATGATGATTTAGACTTTAAAGGTAACTTTAAAGTCCATCACACAGCTGTGATGGACCCCCTTTTCCATCACTTTGTATCATTAATTGGGTTGTCAGGCCTTAAGGTTTTCACTCTCCAAGTATTTTCAAGCCTCACAAGGCAACAAACCAAAAGAGTTTGTGAAAGTTTTCCTCCTCAATTAAACCAGTTGTAAAAAACAAACATGCTGCCATCTGTCTACTGCTTCTGGGGTGTATTTGAGATACTGCTCTATCTGCTGTACCTGCTGTTTATTGGACAAAATTTGTCTATAATACAAACAAGTAGGAAATGTTTGGTTCAGTGTACATTATATGGATCATTAAAAAGAAAACTGGATTATTCTCATTCAACACCAAGTCTATACACATTTTCAGTACGAAATGGTCAATGTGTTGTTGGGGTGTGTGATGGAGTCAGCATGTGGTAGGAGACCTCCTGAGCGCTGACTGGAAATCACTTTTGCTTCAGTTTCAGTATTCACTGCAGTGACCAAATGCCTAACCCCTATCACTCTATTAATCTTTTCAACCCATTTACATTTGACCCTGTGTGTCAGTTTGTTACCATTTCTTTATCTTTCTGTTTTTTGAACTATGCTGCTTATACTTCTCCCAGATATATGTCTCGGCCACTTTCAGTCCTAACACACTCACTTTTGGCACAGGTGGGTAATAATATACTTCGTATTGTGTGCAAATATTTTAGGCTGGCAGAGTTGAGCCTTAGCACCTAATAAATGGGCCGTATTTTGTCAGACAAGCTTGTATAAAGTCCAAACGTGTGCAGCAGTGCTAGAAGAACTGGCTAGGCACACACACACACACACACACACACACACACACATACAGTGATAACACTCACGGGATACCTTAATTCCTTATTAATTAGTCAAATTGTCTTGTCATTAATGAGAACCAAGTTGGATACTTTAACTGAACGATGAGGTGGGATTTTTTTAGAGTCATTTTATTTTTTCCAATATTGCAAGCACACATTAAATAAACAGGAAGAATCAGTAATTTCTGAAGGGCTTTTTGTCACGTCTCCATATTCACTCTGAGTTTGATAGTTTTTGAAAACTGCTTACTGTATCTCTCTCTCTTTGACTCAAAATTAACGCCAACATGGAAGAACCAACGATTCCTCCACGGCTATAAAAATGTGTTTTTCCTGTTCAAAAATGTCCATCTTATGAGCATTAAAAAATTTAAAAAAGAAAAAAAGAATTTATGGTCACTGTGGATAGTTTCTTCCTTCACTGGCGCATCTGTCTGCTAGGCCTCACCTCTGCTAACTTAAGGCACTACACTGCTAATGACTGTTATGTTTGAGCCATTTGTGCCTTTGGTCATTTTTGATGTATAAATTATATTATTATAAATTGTCCAAAATGCAAAGTCAGAAATTAATGGGTTAGAATTAATTAATGAATAGAGTGGCTATGTTTGTCTTATCCTTTCATAAATTTTCTACCACATGAAAAAAAAGCTAAACCAGATTTTGGGTGCTTTAATAGCTTTGTAGCACCCAACTAATTTCACTTGCAAAGCAAGCAGGAAAACAAAATGAGAGTCAGCACATGCAGTAGTTTTACTCACAACCTTCAGAGCAGTCTGTTGTCACAGCCTGATAGTGAATTGATGATAGAAACCATTGAACATAATGATGAAAGGGTACCTCCCGAAAGGCTGTTCATCTGGACGTAGCGTTTTCAGTGGGAGAAACGTTTTGTCACTCATCAGTTCAATTATTGTGCAAATGTATTGTTTATAAGGTGGGGGAACCTGCAGTCAGCTGAGACTGAAGAAGTCACTTGGGTGAATTATGAAACAGAATCAGCCTTTTGGGACTTACTTACCTGGGTGATTGAGCATGCATGTAATGTCACAAGAAAAACAATGGTGTGCTTCTGACTTTGTTACAGTGCACAACGGAGTGCCACAGGGTTCTGTATTAGGTCCCCTTCTATTTATCAATCAATCAATCAATCAATCAATCAATCAATCAATCAATTAATCAAAGCTTTATTCGTCACATGCAGGTTGCCCTGCAGTGAAATGGGATCCCCCCTCCACCCGACCTTACACATATAGCACAGACATTACATGGGGATACAGGTCATTAGAGAAAAAAAAACATTGAAATGTACACTACAATGGGGAAAGTACAAGAGGAAAAAAAGAGACCCCTACTCATGCTATGCTTCCATAGTAGGACAGCAGCATTTACGTAAACAATCTTAGTCTACATGTGCCAGATGCAAACTTGCACTTCTATGCTGATGATACAGTTATTTACAGCTGTGGTTCAACTCTTGTCCAAGCCATTGACTCCTTGCAGAAAGCCTTTTCTGCTGTCCAGCACTCATTACTTCTAAATGGCCACCATGGTCACCACCCATCTTGAGGAGTTTGCCCCCTCACATATACTAATGTGCCACAAACAGGACTTTAATATCACCAACCATTCCCATGTTATTACGGTGTATCCATATAAATGGCCCACCCTGTATACACATTAACATAGTAACTTACACAAATTACACACTGTGAGCTGCTAATATGCTATTAGCAGAACAAACAGATAAAACAGTTCAAAACAAATTTCAGATTATTTACCTCTAGATATCTTCAAAGTTCTTAACCTAACAGCAAACTCTGCATTCACCAAGGTAATAAGAACTTATTCTTTGGTATTGTTAACAGTTGGCACCCTGCGTGTTTGCTCTCTCTCCATATCTACCTCACTAGGAGGTCAACCTCAAACACCACCCTCATAATTCCTTGATTGGTCCAAAATTCACTGACAACCAATGCCAAATAAAAAAAACAAAAAAATCAAGGCTGACAGTCTGATGCTCAGCAGGGTGGGTAGTAGACTTTGCTGTGCGCGTCATTCTCAAGTACATTTTATTCCATTTTATTAACGTGTAACAAATCATCTTGTCAACTACTGTTTTAACTAGTGATGGTAAATTCGATTCTTTTTACTGAATCGAGTTTGAATGAGTCACCCACCAAAGTGAATTGGGTTTTTGAGTCATTTGAGTCACTGAGTCAGTTGACCAGAGAGTGCAAAAAATGTACATTTTCACTCAAACTTAATTTGTTTCTCTTTTCATGTAAATCCTACTGCTAAGATGAGCGATTGAGAAAGAAAAAAAACAACTATTTTATAGAGCAAAAAAGAGCAAAAAAAAAGATTTCTAAAGGGAACATTTATTTTATTTATTTTTATTTTATTTTATTTTAGTAGGATTTTCCTCAAATGTGTCAAATATATATTTTCTCATCTAAATGTCCACTGAGCTGTGAGCCAGGGGGCAGTAATGCTTCTTAACACTGGTTGCCAACCAAGAAGAAGAAGAAGCTGTGAGCCAGGAGGGAGGGGGTGAGTGAGTGGTCGTGTCCAAATTCATGGGCAGCATCCTCCTGAGGACCCGGCCTTTGCGGTCTACGTGGGCCGGATCCTCAGAAGTTCGGGTAGGCCGGAAGTAAACGGCTGTGAAATTGGATGCTCTAGCCTTCTGATCAGCGTCACCGCTGTCTCGTTGGAGTTTAATAAACTCGGCCGTCTGCTCCTTGCTATCTAAAATATAACAGGACACTGGCGTAAATTCTCGACCATCTCACACTTCTGTTTGACGTTTATTCAGCTGTGTGAAAACCAAGGAGGAACCCACCCGGAGGATTAACAAAGTTTTATTTTATCTAATCTAATCTAATAACTTTAATCTCAGCCACAAACAAATAAAACACTGAAAAAAGCCCAACAATAACATTTTTAGGTTGTCTAAGTGGCTTATATATTACGTTTAACCTGAGTAGCGAAAGTCCGCAGTGATCTGAAAATGATGTGCCGGGAGTTGTGCCGTTCTCGGCGGCTTCAGTGACCCTCGAGCTCTCGGATAGCTATCGAGCTGGTGGGTAACAGACATCTCCGAAAACGTCGAAGCACTTTTGCAACTATGCGATACCTTGATAAACCGAGCAGATATTTGAAGTTTACACAGCTACATTCTCACCTGAAAATATGTTAAAAGTTTATTTTGTGACCCAGAAAGATTAGTAAGAGTAATTTTAAAACTTAGTAGTGGCCGCCATTGCCGGAAACTGGAGTTTGGCGGGCCACGCTATGAATTCTGGGATATGGTGGGCCACGAAGGACACACCCGACCCATCCTTCAAATTCGGGGAAAAGGAGGACGCATTTGTCGGCTGCATTCGGAGGAGTTTACGAATTTGGACAGCCTTCGGCGCGTCGCTGTGACGTAATCGGTCTACAAATGCGGCCTCAGGAGGATGCAGCCCATGAATTTGGACACGACAAGTGAGTGATTCGTTCGCTCTATGATTCAGCACAGGAGGGAGGGGTTAGTGACCTAATGTGCTGTTAGCATGTTAGCAGAGCGATGCTACTGTGAACCGAGGAGCTATTGTCTTGATGTGAGCTTCTACTCGGGGTTTTTTCTTCTAGTTCAGAGCAGAAATGTTTTTGTTGAGAAACTGGCTGTTGGTTTTTTTCACACAATTGTAATTATAAGCTAGATATATTTCTACTAATGAAATTAATTTGCTAACAGCAACGGGGATGAGTTACTGAGTCAGTTGGGCTTGTGAATCATGATTCACGAGTCAGTAAAGTGATTCTCGAGTATTGAACGATTCGTTCATGATTCACGCATGACTAGTTTTAACACATAATGAACTTTAAAATATTAAATATTTAATTATCTTTTAGCTTTTTACTCATTTGCCATAGTCACTCAAGGCCTGGGCTACAGCTTTACTAATAAATAAGAAAATAAGTAAATAAAACCCTTCTTTCATATACCCATCCATCCAGACTTTTGCTTCCAAATGAACATCACGGGGGGCTTGAGCCTAACCTCAGAACACTGAAAATAATCCAGAGGGAAACCAAGCATGCTAACGCCACACAGAAAGAGCACAGATGGAGTCAAACCCAGTACCTTTGTGAAGCAACAGTGCCAACTGCTGCACCACCACCATGCGGCCTGCTGCTGCTGTTTTTAAAGGTGCTGATGAGAGGCCTCGTCCTCTCGCCGGGGACATTTGATTCAGGTTTGCTGATAAATTGCAGCTGCTATTTGTTTCTTTCCCTGTGGAAAGAGACGATGAATTCACTTCATTAAAATTCACAGGGTAAGATGACACCTTTTATTTAAGGTCTCCCATTCTCTCTCGGCTCTTTTCTTTTTTACACAGAGGAGATTGATTTGAATTTTAATTTGCCAGCACAATGTCACAGCGTATGTTTGCGAAATAAGGTCAAGGAGCTCAAGTTGTTTTACAGGATCAATACGAGGAGATGTAATGTAATAAAGGAAAAATGCTGGGCTCTGCCAATACTCACAGGGCTTCAAATACCACCTTCCTTTAAAAATATTACCAAAAATATAATTCTGATATAACCAAGGGATTTTCGCTACATGTGTCTTCTGTCAACGAAAGTCTTGCACTAGCCACTGAATTTTACTCTGAGTTTATGAGGGCAATGTGTAAAGTGTGCATGTTAGTCCCCGTAGGGAAATAGTTCCTCTGCATTTAACCCATTCACCCAGTGAAGCAGTGGGCAGCCACCAATGCAGCGCCCGGGGAGCAGTGTGTAGGGACGGTACCCTGCTCAGGGGTACCTCAGGGTAGCCGTTCAGTGGAGTCGAACCACCGACCTTCCGATCATGGGGCCACCACTCTACCTACTGAGCTATCCCTGTCCTACTGAGCTATCCCTGTCTGAACAACAAACGGGGTACAAGTATTTCAAGAACAGGAAAGTATGCATTGACCACTTTCACATGCACCAGCCAAAGCCCAACCTGTGGGATATATCTGTTGACTGAAGCGGACATGCTCAGCTAGGTTTTTGAGAGCATCTGGTGGATTCACTTATTACTGACTTCATGAGGCTCTCGACTCCCGGTTGACCTGTGATAATTCACACACACGCCATATGGTTGTGATAGCCAGTGTGTAATACTCAGAGGCTTTGCTTCTTATTAGATCTGATCCCAACTTACTCTTTTCTGTTGTCGCCATATGAAGTTGTAGGCAGATTGTAATTACAAAGTACTTCACATTCTGTTCCCCTATCAAGTACTATAGATCTAAATCCACTATGATTAAATTAAATCAAATTATGATACCATTTTTTTCTGAAGTAGTATGCAAAAAGTGATGTTATATCGGTTGTATCGGTTGTTATAGCTTGTATAGGTTACACTGTTGCAAGAAAATGAAGCTAACATAAGCAGAATATTTAATTTATCTGTATAAATAGTTCTACTTGATCCATCATTGTTGTTCTGATAACATAAAGGTATGTGATCACAATGATTGTGTATGCAGCGGCCACACCGGAACATTCTCTACAGATACAGATGAGCTGGTAAGTGTCATAGCTAACTGCAAACTGGAGCCAATGACACAACTGTTAAACGGTTTATTGCAAAAGTGGAATGAAAGTTTAACCAAATGTCGATTCTGACAGTTCTGACTACCTACCTTAGCCTGCTTCCACACATGGTGGCAGTGGCATAGATAGTGTTAGACTGATGGTGCAGAGATTCTTAGGCCTGGAAAAGCAGGGCCTATAATTAGTTGGCAACCAAAGAGAAATATTAAAAGGTTAGAGAACCAGTTGCTATCATGTGCATACTCGATTCAGGGCAGATGGGAGCTCCAAGTGGCTCAGTTTGATGAAACTGATGAAGGATGAACCATCAATTGTTAGGTATAGTGAAGTTAAATTAGCTGAAGAATACTATCTTTTTCTGGAAGATATGATCTGCTTCTGGAGATGGCGCAAAAGCTCTGGATGTAAGTTTGTAAAAAATGCTGCAACTTGACAGTAATTTAAATGATTCTCTGATACAAGTTTGCAAAGCCCATTGGGCTTCATTCATTCTCAAGAATGTAGCTCAATAAGGACACTGATGAGGCATGGAATTAATATTTCTCAGTTTTCACATATAACCTGTTTTCCAATAACGCTGACATATACAATCTTGTTCTAAGCTCTTGGAGAAGATCAGGATTTCATCTAGATAAACATACACAAAGTGTTCAGGAACTCTTGAGTGAGTCTTTTATTTATTTCTTTATGGCCTCCCTATCTGATTGAGACCAGTTATACAGGTGGCTGGTTTGTATTGGTAATGGCTCAAGCTAGAAGATCAATAGTCGTTATAATTTGGCTGGTAGCAACATATCGTATTTTCATGACCATAAGGCGCACTTAAAAGTTTTAGATTTTCTTCAAAAAGTACGGCGCGCCCTATAGCGCAGTGCGCCCTGTGTGTTGTAAGGAGGACGTAGTAGAGAACACCATGAGAACGCTAAAGGGTGAAGTGTGGGCGTTGATCGTATATACCGGACAATCGCACATACCTGTCTAAAAGGACAGGTATGTGCATTATGTGGAACATCGTTGTTTTAACAACCCTGAAAATGGCAAAGAGACACGCTTATGAAGCACAGTTTAAACTGAAGGCCATCAGCTATGCGGAGGAACATGGAAATCGAGCAGCGGCGAGAGAATTTAAGATTAACGAATCGATGGTTCGCAAATGGAGGAAGCTAGAAAACAAGCTCCGGCAGGTCAAGAAAACGCAGCTGAGTTTCCGCGGACATAAGGCGAGGTGGCCCGAGTTGGAGGAAAGACTCGAGCGGTGGATCATCGAGCAAAGAACGAGCGGGAGAAGCGTTTCGACGGTCACCATTCGGCTAAAAGCAGTTTCACTAGCTGAAGAGATGAACATTGAACATTTCCAAGGAGGTCCGTCTTGGTGCTTTCGTTTTATGAAACGGTGCCATTTTTCCATCCGGACCAGGACTACGGTAGCGCAGCAACTTCCAGCGGATTATAAGGAAAAGCTGGCCATCTTCCGCTCCTACTGCAGCAAACACATCGGCGACAAAAACATCCAGCCCAGCCACATCACAAACATGGACGAGGTCCCGCTCACTTTTGACATCCCGGTGAGTCACACTGTGGAGAAGAAGGGGACCAGCACGGTAGCGATACGCACAACGGGGCACGAAAAGTCTTCTTTTACTGTTGTGCTTGGCTGCCATGCTAATGGACAGAAACTGCCGCCTATGGTGATTTTTAAGCGAAAGACTTTGCCTAAAGAGAAGTTTCCAGCAGGAATCATCATTAAGGCAAATGAAAAGGGCTGGATGGATGAGGAAATGATGAAAGAGTGGCTGAGGGAGGTGTATGTAAGGAGACCAGGTGGTTTTTTCCACGCATCACCATCGCTCTTAATCTGTGACTCTATGCGTGCCCATCTCACAGCCGATGTGAAAAAACTAGTGAAACAAATGAACTGTGAGCTTGCTGTCATTCCGGGAGGCCTGACAAAGGAACTCCAACCGCTGGACATCGGTGTGAACCGCCCGTTCAAAGTAAGGCTGCGAGCGGCCTGGGAGCGATGGATGACCGATGGAGACCACAGTTTCACCAAGAGTGGAAGGCAGCGCCGGGCGAGTTACGCCACAATTTGCCAATGGATTGTAGATGCTTGGGCTAACATGTCTGCTGGCACTGTTGTTCGAGCTTTCGCAAAAGCCGGCATCATTTCCGAGGAGCCGCACGGCACGGAAAGTGACTCTGACAGTGAAGAAAGTGAACTTGGCATGTTTGATGGAGATTTAGCGCAGCTGTTCAATTCAGACACAGAGGATGAGGACTTCGATGGGTTTGATTGATGATAAAAATGTGAGTACCAAACTTTGTTTTGCTCCTGCTTTATTTTTAAATACGCACACTTGTATGCTTGTGTGTTGTTGATGATGACGATTACCGGTAATAGAAATGTGAGTAAGGTACCGAACTCAGGTTTGCTCCCGCTTTATTTTTAAATACGCATACGGTACTTGTATGCGCCCTATGATCCAGTGCGCCTTATGTGTGTGTTAAATACAGTAATGGCACACATAACTGAGACTGCGCCTTTTAGTACAGTGCGTCTTATGGTCGTGAAAATACGGTAATAGCTGCAAGGACCTTTAACATCATGAACCCATTAGATGGAGAGAAATGGGTGGAGGGGGAAAACCTGGGAAAAGAAGACTCCACCCAAGGGCAGAAAATATGTTTTGCGCTTCCTGGGTTGAGAACCACAGGGAAGTGGGAAAAACATGGAAAAATCCCCAGCCTTTTCACATAATACCAGTAAGAAATTACAATCTGAGTAATTATTCAGTTTGTTAAAGGTAAAGTGTATTCAGCTAATTAAGTAGCTTACGCGCTATATGTAACACCTTCTGAATTAGTGACAGTGCTTTGGTTATTTGTACAGCAGAGCTCTTCCTAATCAGATTAATCGTAAGATGAACAAATGCCTTATTATTTATGCAATCACTGTACCATCATTGTGATACCATATACTACATGTGTACCAATGTAGTTTACAAATTACAATAAACTTTTTTTTACTATTCTCACAAATAAATTTGATATGTAGTCATATATAGAGTGCATGTTGACACAATCCCCTAAATACCCCCATTCATTTTAAATAATAATATAATTGCTGGCAACTGCCATAAATATTTCAAACTAAAGAGTTACACCATCTTTCCTGTCAGGGAAACAGCTGATAAAGAAGATGAATCAGACAATGTATTGTTGTTGGTTTGGGCTGTACACAGTTTTGCTCCAGAGAGCACAAAGATTTAAGGGCCTTTAAAAGCACTAATTAATATGCTGCTTCTGCAATGTTGTGGCTTTTGACAGGGTCTCCCAGCCTAGCCGATGTCTTCTGAAACTTTGCTAGAGTCAACAATGAGTTTACAGTCTTGCTTTTCATTTGTTTATCTTGCCATTACTGAGGCTACTGTGCTCCTGGGAACTTTGATTTATGCCTCATAATCAATATTATGCATCTATCCAATTTCTGTGACTTATCTTGGTTCGATTTGCCAGGGTAGCAGTCTGAGCAGATGTTACTGTCAAAGTCCCTCTGTCCTCCTGAACAGCCCTGCCGAGCGTTGGCTTTTATTGTGTTTGTCTTTGTTTAGCCGTCTCAGGAGGCAGTTCCTCATAATCTGCTGTCTTCACCTTTATTGGACACACCTGGTAGCCGATCTCTGATTGACTGACTTGTGATTAATCAGTTACCGTACCTTTCTCCAAGCATTCTTAAGGCTGTCGGCATCCGCTAGTCAACACCATTTCATTGCCCAGAGTCCAGTGACGACCTGTCTAAAGCTTGTGTCCTTCCTTGTAGAGAGTATCCCACTGTGGACTCATCTGTGGACGAACCTCTCCATCACCTCTGAAGATCTGCTTGCCCAGTCACTGCAACTCTGTCATGATCCTGGGTCTGCTGACCCAGCGTTTTGTGTTTTGGTTTATGTAGCCTTCAGGTTTCCTAAGTTCATCGTTATCATGCCTAGTTGTTTTTAGTTATTTTCCCCTCGTGTTTCCACTATGTTATGTCTCCCCTGCTTTTCATGTATTTCATGTCTGTGGCTTATGTTGTCAAGTTCAGGTTGTCATGTCTATATCTCACTGTGTTTCCTGTTTTATTGTGAAGAGGTCTGGCGTGTCTGTGTTCATCATGTTCAGTTACTCTCCCCTGTGACGTAATTATGTTTATGTTCATGTGTGCCAGCTGTTTCCCCAGGTGTTGCCACTTCCCTCATTATCCTCCTGTGTCCATTTAGTCTGTGTGTTCTCAGTCATTCTTTGTCAGGTCGTCCGTTGTACTGCTCCGTTGTTTCCTATGTCTCCGCTGTTTCCTATGTCTCCGCTCCAGGTATCCCTGTCAGTTCGTTATGTTTAGAGTTTTGTATGTTTCGCTTTAGTTCACCCAGTTTACGTCATTGTTTAGTTTTCATCGATTCCCTATTATTTTGTACCCTCGTTTCTTGCCTTAATAAACGGCTTGTTTTGTTATTCACATCTCATTTCGGTCTGCGCTTGAGTCCTTCCCTGCAACATATGGTCTGCCCTTGCCAGACCGTGACAAACTCCTGCTGTTTGATCCTGTTTTTTGTTTTTGCTCAGCTGCCAGCTTACCTGGATAATAAACTTGTGAAATTATCTTATATATCTTATAGTGCTTGGTTTTCATTCTCTGCAGCCCGTGACAGTTACTGTCCTCAGCCATTGTCAACAGTTCAACTACAGGGATACCCGCGAGCTCCCAAGCCGTAACCTTTTAGTTGGTACCAGGTCTGCTCTATGGTCACATCAACTCGATGACACAGAGTTCTTCATTTAAATCAGATTTACTCTTGACTGAATCCCCATGTTAAACAGCTGTTGTGAAAGTTCTTTAAACATGTTCTTGGTTCTATTTATTTGAACATAAATATAATTTAATTGTTAATACCCTAATAACTCATCGCCTGAAGTTTTACTCTTGTTATCCAAGTCCTTCTGACATCCACAAAGATAACTAAAAAAAGAGCTGCCGGATTCTACAAGACTTTATTTGAACTGTAACACTAAAAATTGAAATGTGATTAAAACTAATTTAAACAAAAAACTCTAACAGGCCACGACTGACCTGTTTAGCCTAAGTTAGTATGCTAAAATAAACCTCTAATGTATAATAGATTATGAATAATAACTTGAGTTAGTTTCTCTGTCAGCAACAAAAATTCGATCCATGCAACTTTAAGAATCTGCATTTTAATAATGGAAACGGTTGAACAAAAATTAAGCTCAAAAGAATGGGATGAGATACAGTTTGAGTTTTACTTTATTTCCTGTCATGTGGCATTTTTTAAAAGATCAGTGACATTACGAATTGATATCCCTAATCCACTCTTATCAGTAGACAGAAACATTATCATTGCTACTCTCAAGATGTTTCAACATTTGTGTTGTGTCTGTTGCTATGGAAACCAAGATCAACCAAGTGAACAAACATTAAAACACACACACACACACACACACACACACACACACACACACACACACACACACACACACACACACACAAAATAAATAAATAAATAAATGAATGGAACAGGTGATGGCATCACAAGTCCAAACACTGCTGTATTTTAATACTGTACAAATATTGCCAAAGTCTAAACTCATGTTTTAACTACTAAAACTTCTGCCTGTGCATCAGTAATTATCAGTAATTCTTCAGACATGGAAGAGTAAATTCTTCCTTTAATGACTTTTTTTCTATAACGCAGACTTTGCTTTAACTACTGACTAATATCATCCCACACACGATGAATAAAAACCTTTTAGGAGGTCACAAAAAATAAAATAAAGAACATTTGACTTGTTAGAACAGAGGGTGAATAGCTGCACCCAGGCTCCTTCAAAAACATTTTGATCAGTTTATCCCTCCCTTGTACACTGAAATACATTAGATATGTGTTATTTTACCACTAAATGATGGAAATATTCAGCATAAAATTATTCCTGGAAAGATACAAAACTGCTGAGGCACTTCGGACATGCTTGGACCCGGTGGTTTCCCTGGGGTTGGTAATATTCAATGAATTTCTAGCTCCTACAAACTAAACGTTCGACCTGCTAACAGAATTATAATTATTCGTCCTCCAAAGGGTCTCTGTGCAGTTGTTTTGGTCCTCACCCAAGTGCGATTACTGTGTTCACATCAGCACAAACAAACCATGCCAAGGGTAAATGGGCTAAACACTGCAGGCTTGTCTACCACCCGAATCTTTCATTCAGGGTCCAGTCTCTGCCAGCTGCATGCCCGTTTTCATGACACCTAAAATTAAAGTGCATGCCCCAAAGTCCAGCCTTAATGCAAAATAACTCGTATATAGCCTTGTTGCAATAGTGACCTTTCCAGTGAAATCTTCTTTTCCCTAAGAGGGTAGGAACTGGATGTGTGAACAGCACAGCTCTGTCTAATGCAACACAGCTTCAAATAGTAAAAAAAGCCTGAACGTGAAAGAACCAGAGGAGCACGATAGTGAGAATCAGTTGAAAACAAAGAACTAAATTATGACCTGGGATATAACGCTAAACCTAATCAAACAGATAGAGAAAAACAAACTTGTCAGGAACAGAAATATTATTACACAGCAACCCACCCACCACTATTCAATGTGCAGTCCCAGCAGACAGCAGGACCTCCCTCTGTCTCTGTGATTGGAAGTTGTAAACAAGCAATGTGGAACATAAGAGAAATGATAGCCTTGCAAACCATCCCAATCCAGCAGGATTTTGATCTAGACACCAGCTGTATCTAAGCTCTGACATAATAAACTGATGCACAATGGCTCGACCACAGCAGTGTGCAACCAAATTCTTAACAAAAGTTATCCTTGATAAAAAAGCTGGTGGCCAAAGCTTCATTAAACTGCTGGTTACCCACAGTCAGACCACTTATCTGACATTGTGTGGGTAATGTTATCCATGGTGCAAAGTGTGCAAAATAGGGTTTGATTAGCGAATAACGTGATTAACAGTTTCAAAAGGCAAGTCTTAAACACACATGAAACATTTGTATGGACAATGTCATGCATTAGATTGTGCTCAGCTTTCATAATTTCCTGAGTGTTCTTTGACTTTTAGAGAGTTTTTTTCCCCCTACAGTTTAATTAGATAGGAAATGAGTTGCCAGGAGCATCCCTTATTCTGACTCAAATCTATTTTGGTGGGTGAATCTGATTTATGCCCCCCCCCACCCTCTTCATGCAGACTTTTGTTGCCCTTTCAGTCTGAAAACACTCATACTATACTGTATGCCTCAGCAACTACTTTTAAATGAGTTGATAAGTGCCTACAGAGCCTACTACTAGTTGGTGTAAGAGATATTTAATGGTGATATCCATGGGTGTGATAACAGCTGATAATGACCATTTACTGAACAAGAGCAAAAGAGGACAATTGCACTCCTGTAGGATCCTCTTATGCTGCTTTCAGTCTCAGAAAAGGGTTGTAAAAAAGTACGGTTATCACATCACTTTACATAATTTGCTGGAAATTTGGAAAGTTCACTAAACTTTCAAACACCTAGTTACTGCCTGAAGCGTTGCCCTTCCTGGAAAGAAACATAATTAATGACATTTAAAAACTCAAAATGTAATTTTCTTGGTTAATTCTTGACTATAGTGTTAAGAAGCCTTGGATACGGAGATTAAATCTGTCAGCACTATCAGTCTCTGTACAAGGCCTTTCATATTGTGTTATTTCTTTCGTTTGCAATGATAGTGCCTATGCAACTTAACCTGTCATCATCTGCACTGGCTCCTGTACTTTTGTGTAGATGCAACAGAAAATAAATGAATATAAGCAGACCCAGTCGATAGAGAGAGGCTCTGAAGAGCCATATGAGAAGTTGTTAAACATTAACAAAATGTTAAATGGTGAATAAGGATTCTAAACTTTAAATCTTTAATGTTAACTACTTTTTCAAGGTGAATGAAGCCATCACAGACAAGCTGCAGTTCCTCAAACAGTCTCTTGCATCTGGGTCCTAAAATAAGTCAGTCTCTGCTGACTCATGCCATCTTATCAATATTAGAAAGCATGTTTACAGCCTGGTACAAAACTCATCTATTTGGATACTAGTAAGGTTTGAGGAGTCTGGGCGCTTTGACAGAGGCAGCTGTAACCATTCATTATCTGCTAGGTTTTCCCTAAGCTAATTTGAGTCTGATGCCATTTAAATCATTATAAATGGAATTATCTGAAAGACGTTTTTGCTTCAGTGTTGGTAAAATCAATTCTATTATTGCATTAGTTGTTTTTTTTTAACACTTTCTGTCAGTACAACACACTGACAGAAATACCTGTTAATTAATGAAAGACCAAGACAGACTCCTGACTCTTGGTGGCGCTGCCACTTGGTGTTCGCTCACTCTGCGGTAGAGTATCACTTCCTGTTCCTGCTCAAACACAGTGGTGTTTCTGAGTAGCTTATTTGCTTAGCAATTTAACCACTATTGTTATTGCCCCATTTATTTTTGCTCCCTCGGTTCAGTTACAGAGAGGAGTCCTTACAAACAATTTTTCATCTTTTGCCATCTAGTTAATAATTTGTTATATGGATAGTC
The DNA here is from genome assembly GCF_018398535.1 of Haplochromis burtoni. Lineage (NCBI taxonomy): Eukaryota > Metazoa > Chordata > Actinopteri > Cichliformes > Cichlidae > Haplochromis > Haplochromis burtoni. The sequence continues at coordinate 39,168 of NW_024582895.1, read as the reverse complement.
TGATGCTTTTGTGCTGTGGTTATCCAAATGGTCTAAACCTTTTCTGGGAGAGAAACAGTCAGATAAGCAAAGCAAGTCTTGTAATATCTTCCTAGGACATTCTAGGGAATGGTCTACTTGACCAGAAAACATTGTAAACAATTAATTGTCCGCTGTGAGCTTCTAAAACTATTTCTGTGATTTTTTTCCCTTAGAACACTAATTTAATAATAGAAAAAAGAGAAAAATAGATTTTCTCTACAATATCACTGCAGATTGTTGTAGATGTAAGAGTTGCTGCACGCCATCTCTGCAGGATGACCTTTAAAGGCAAGACACTGGCACAATGTTTATGCTTTACTCAAACTCAGCCTCTGAAGACAAAACAAACACAGCTAAACACATAGTTTCTTCACAACACAACTGACAATATAAAAGCATTGATTTTAGCCTAGTGCAGCCAAATACCGAGTCGAGAGGGATTTGCAACACATGTTAACACTGCAGAATTCAGGAACACATTAATCTTGTATCTAAAAGAGGTGTGCACCTGCATGCATGATGTATCAAGCAACTATTTATTTTCACTTCAAGCTGAGCATAGATTTGATAGCCTTTAATCATTTTCATACTGTATATGTTTTTCTTATATTCGTGACCTTAAGTGATAATAATAATAATAATAAACTTTATTTATAAAGCACACTTAAAAACCAAGGGTATGCCAAGGTGCTTAACAAGTAAGATAGAGAATAGGAGGAGGATAATAGAAATAGGACCAAAGCAAGTACTAAGTATGCAAGCAGATAACTGTCACTGATACATAGGAAAGCAACAGGTACAGAGCAAACAAGAATTTAAATGAGCATAAAAGTGCATGATATAAAATCATAAAAGAAATATTAACTAGAGGGAAAGGCAAGATTGAATAAGTGGGTTTTTAATCGTGATTTGAACAGTGCAATGGAATCAGATGCGCGGAGGTCGAGAGGAAGGGTGTTCCACAGTACCGGGGCAGCCAGAGCAAACGCACGGTCACCCCGAGACTTCAGTCGAGATCTGGGTTGGGTCAGAAGTAGTTGAGTGGCAGATCTGAGTGTTCTAGCAGGAGTATGTGGTGACACCATAATTGTGGCATGTGGAAGTCAAGACAAGCTCTGGAACAGAAAGAAAATGTCATGGCCGGAAGGCCAAATTAGGCAAACGGACTCAAACACAGACAAAGACGGAGGCACTGATAAACGTGACAACAATGCTTATTTACAAACTGTGGGGAAACACTTGAAAAGTCAATGACTGTACTGTGAACTCTTATTTGTTTTTATGTTTTTTGTTTACTTGGAATATCCCCTCCTTTTTAACACCCTCCTCCTTCGGAATACCATAACCCAAAAAACTCATACAGTCCCACCAGTACTTAAGTCATACTAAATAAATTACGTCTTTAAAAAAAACCTCAGTCTTATAGCCATAACCGGTTCTTGTGTGTAGACATGTCCTATTCCCTGTTCTCTATAACATAATACTATTGATAAGCATGTTGATGTGTTTAATGCAGTTGAAACATAAAAAACTTAACGTTTGACAGTTATTGCTTGTGCACTGGTGGCCATAAGTCCCAAAGGCGCGCTAAGAGATTCTAGCATCAGTGGTTATGCTTAGCGGTAGAAGATCAGGGTGGTCATGCTGGCACCGAATTCGGCTTAGAGTCTGCTTCCTATCTCAGTTGTCTTGGATCAAATGGTGTTAAGCACCTTGGGGACGCGGTACCCTGGTTTTAAAGTGTAAAGTGAGTCTCTTATAAATAGCTTTACTTATTACATTATTATATTATCACTTAAGGTCACGAATATAAGAAAAACATATACAGTATGAAAATGATTAAAGGCTATCAAATCTATGCTCAGCTTGAAGTGAAAATAAATAGTTGCTTGATACATCATGCATGCAGGTGCACACCTCTTTTAGATACAAGATTAATGTGTTCCTGAATTCTGCAGTGTTAACATGTGTTGCAAATCCCTCTCGACTCGGTATTTGGCTGCACTAGGCTAAAATCAATGCTTTTATATTGTCAGTTGTGTTGTGAAGAAACTATGTGTTTAGCTGTGTTTGTTTTGTCTTCAGAGGCTGAGTTTGAGTAAAGCATAAACATTGTGCCAGTGTCTTGCCTTTAAAGGTCATCCTGCAGAGATGGCGTGCAGCAACTCTTACATCTACAACAATCTGCAGTGATATTGTAGAGAAAATCGGGGAGCGGAGTGGAATCCAAGCAGGTGATGCTTCCCAGTCCATAGTGTGTGCATCCAAGGAGTAAGTAAGAGGCAGTGCGGTGTAGCGTCATGCTCATTTTTTGTATTATTAAATTAGTTTCTAAGTTGTTAAGAGAATGATCACATTAAGACATTGAGTGTTCTAGCCAGCTCACACAGCGCGACAACTTGAGATTGATTACCTGTTCTGAGGTTGGTCCCAGTCGAGTCGTTACCAATATAAGTACCCGATTACTGTTGGCGCTTATAAATAATGTCATCACGTAGGAAGTGAGTGTATTATCTTGAAGGAACAAAACATTGATGCCCCGTTGCTTATACTGACTGTTTCTCTAACAAAAAAAAAAAGAGGACGGTCTTTCAGTAGAAACATGTATGATAACCAACAGCACCAAACAGCTGAAGCAATATCATAAATCAGACTATCCACATAATAGAACAATTATTATAACTAGGCAAGTTAAGAAGCGGACTAATACGAATGAAAAAAAATTTTAAATTACTTTAGCTTTTCTGCTAGTTTGTAACGAGGAAGTACACGCGTTCACCTGTACCCTATTCTTCCAGACCTCTACAACGGGACGCACTAGGCCAAACAAGATAGAATGGGTGGTCAAGCTGAAAAGTCTGGGAAGAAACTGGCGGCAAGTCATTGAGAGCCATAATACCAATAGGAAACTTGCAAACTTTTATACGCCAATAAACAGGGCCTAAAGGTGGGCATTCAATGGGTTACACCGGAGAGACCTAATCAGAGACACCATGCATACTTAGGGCGAAATCTGCTACTTTATTAACAACTTGGGCAGTATCTTGTGGACCCTTTTAATGCGGTGGGTCATGTTTGCTTCCGCAAAACTGGATTTTGAATTTTCTGATTGGCTGTTTACGCAATCGTGAGGCTGTGCCTGGCGAGTGTGTCTTCCCACCCCGGGCGTGGTGGGATGGAGCGTATACCTGCTCATCCTCTCCCCTCATCCCTCACATCCGTTCGTTACTGTGCCCACCATACCCAATACCTTGACTGCGCCCTACTTCAACTCAGACTCTATGTGACACCCAACTGGCACATTTCTCCTTCTAATGGGAACACAGCCTGCTTTTTACTTGCTTCATGCTGGCCTCAAGTGTTATCTACACAAACCCAAAGAGTTATACCCTCAGACGTAATGCAACACAATGAGCTGGTGATAAAAGTCTGATGATCATGGAATGATGAGGGGAACCGTACCCTACCCACAATCATCAAAAAGTCATTATCCAACGTATGTGAGAGGCAGTGTGGGAGCTGGGAGATGCTCTGTGGTGGAATGGCATTCCCGTCCTGTGAGTGCTTGTCAGCTGAGGAAAATCATCCCTTATAAACCAAACAAAGGGAATAAGAAAGTCGATTCATGGTTATCATGTAGTCGAGAACATATCCTAGTACTGCTGCTGTACATCCGTGACCCAATCCCTAAGGCTGTCTGTGGACCTCAGTACTTATGTCTATGGTACGTTCTAAATAATGATTCTCTTGAAGCTCAGGTTGAAGATGTACCATGACAAAGTTGAGGCTGAGGCACCTCCCTAGCCTATCTTGATCTGACGCCAATGAGAAGATTATTGCGGTACACCCGACTGCATAACTATAACATAAATTCCTAACATTATGAGGATAATTGTGTTTGTCTGTGGAGTGTAATGGCTACCGTACTGGTTAGGCATACCTAGTTTCAGAGTATCATTTTGTAAGGACATGTTAGGGCTGGTCTTGGCAACAGACCCAGGTTTAAAACATAAAGGTATCTGTGGGTCACGCGCTTTGTAATATAGGGGAGCCATACTTTGGCTACAATTTCAAAGCTTAATCTGTGATGCTTGCTTTATCAAAGACATGAGCGCAGTTTTGATAACCTACGTGTGTTAGGGATTACATGTGTTCTGTTGATAGCAGTCCAGAGGTTATTGGTTTCATCTACTTCTTTGTTAATGCCCTCCCCGTGTCTTGGGCCGCTGTGCATGTTCTTGAAATATCCTATACCAAATCACTTCATAGTAAGAGTGGACAGATGTTGCACACACTCGTGAAAAGAACTGGTCCTCAGCTTCAACCCTATAACCAGACAAATAACAATGACTAACATAAACCGGAGCAAACAAACAACTTAAACAAAACAAGTTAAGAAGATAAAGAACAAACTATGATTATCCACATCTAACCAAAGTAGTTAACAAGCGATAGTGCCACAATTGAGATATTAAATGAGTTTAGGGCTCTCTCCTCCATAGTCTCTGTGTGAAGTTACATGACTTAATATAGCCCAAATACCGACTCATAACAAGATGACAATTGAGGTCTTACTCTGCCTACAGGAACACCTGGTCCCTTGCGGCAGAGGTGTGAATAGTATCGTATAGTTTAAAATGAGGACAACCTCAACAGCGCACATCCAGAGTCATTCATAAAACTACCAGAAAATCTCGAAGCCACAGGTCCGAGGAAGGCGGGGGTTTGTTAGTCCTGTTTAATGGCCGTGTGGCAGCAATTTTTCACACCAGCCTATTAATTAATGAAAGACCAAGACAGACTTTTAATTCATTTGAAAGCCTGATGCTTAGCCTCGTCCACCCCAGCTGTGAAACTCAGAAACCAGTCTTACTTGTTATCATCTATCGTCCACCTGGGCCTTACACAGAGTTTCTGTCTGATTTCTCAGACTTTATATCTAATTTAGTTCTGAGCTCAGATAAAATAATTATTGTGGGTGATTTTAACATCCATGTAGATGCTAAAAATGACAGCCTCAACATGGCATTTAATCTGTTATTAGACTCAATTGGCTTCTCTCAAAATGTAAAAGAACCCACCCACCACTTTAATCACACTCTAGATCTTGTTTTAACATATGGCATAGAAACTGAACATTTAACAGTGTTTCCTGAAAACCCTCTCCTGTCTGATCATTTCCTGATAACATTTACATTTACAATAATTGATTACACAGCGGTGGAGAGTAGACTTTATCAAAGTAGATGTCTTTCTGAAAGCGCTGTAACTAAGTTTAAGAATATAATCCACCCACTGTTATCATCTTCAATGCCCTGTACCAACATAGAGCAGAGCAGCTATCTGAACGCTACCCCAACAGAGGTCGATTATCTTGTTAATAATTTCACCTCCTCACTACGTACGACTCTGGATACTGTAGCTCCTGTGAAAACTAAGGTCTCTAATCAGAAGTACCTGACTCCGTGGTATAATTCTCAAACACGTACCCTAAAGCAGATGACTCGTAATCTGGAGAGGAAATGGCGTGTCACAAATTTAGAGGATCATCATTTAGCCTGGAGAAATAGTTTGCTGCTTTATAAGAAAGCCCTCCAAAGCCAGAACATCTTACTATTCATCACTGATTGAAGAAAATAAGAACAACCCCAGGTTTCTCTTCAGCTCTGTAGCCAGGCTGACAAACAGTCAGAGCTCTTGAGCCAACCATCCCTTTAACGTTAACTAGTAATGACTTCATGAACTTCTTCACAAATAAAATTTTTATCATTAGAGAAAAAATTACCAATAATCATCCCACAGATGTAATATTATCTACAGCTACTCTTAGTACCATTGATGTTAAGTTAGACTCTTTTTCTCCAATTGATCTTTCTGAGTTAACTTCAATAATTACTTCCTCCAAACCATCAACGTGTCTTTTAGACCCCATTCCTACAAAACTGCTCAAAGAAGTCCTGCCATTAATTAATTCTTCGATCTTAAATATGATCAACCTATCTCTAATGATCGGCTATGTACCACAGGCCTTCAAGCTGGCTGTAGTTAAACCTTTACTCAAAAAGCCATCTCTAGACCCAGCAGTCTTAGCTAATTATAGGCCAATCTCCAACCTTCCTTTATATCAAACATCCTTGAAAGAGTAGTTGTCAAACAGCTAACAGATCATCTGCAGAGGAATGGTTTATTTGAAGAGTTTCAGTCAGGTTTCAGAGCTCAGCACAGCACAGAAACAGCTTTAGTGAAGGTTACAAATGATCTTCTTATGGCCTCTGACAGTGGACTCATCTCTGTGCTTGTCCTGCTAGACCTCAGTGCAGCATTTGATACTGTCGACCATAATATCCTATTAGAGCGATTAGAACATGCTGTAGGTATTACAGGTACTGCACTGCAGTGGTTTGTATCATATCTATCTAATAGACTCCAACACTGAGGTTAATTATAGAGTTCCACAGGGTTCAGTGCTAGGACCAATTCTGTTTACATTATACATGCTTCCCTTAGGCAGCATCATTAGAAGACATAGCATACATTTTCACTGCTATGCTGATGACACCCAGCTCTATCTGTCCATGAAGCCAGATAACACACACCAATTAGTTAAACTGCAGGAATGTCTTAAAGACATAAAGACCTGGATGGCCGCTAACTTTCTGCTTCTTAATTCAGATAAAACTGAGGTTATTGTACTCGGCCCTGAAAAGCTTAGAAATATGGTATCTAACCAGATTCTTACTCTGGATGGCATTACCTTGGCCTCCAGTAACGCTGTGAGGAACCTTGGAGTCATTTTTGACCAGGACATGTCCTTCAACGCACATATTAAACAAATATGTAAGACTGCGTTCTTCCATTTGCGCAACATCTCTAAAATTAGAAATATCCTGTCTCAGAGTGACGCTGAAAAACTAGTTCATGCATTTATTACTTCCAGGCTGGACTACTGTAATTCATTATTATCAGGATGTCCAAAAAACTCACTGAAAAGCCTTCAGTTAATCCAAAATGCTGCAGCAAGAGTACTGACAGGGACTAGAAAGAGAGAGCATATTTCTCCTGTTTTGGCTTCCCTTCATTGGCTTCCTGTTAAATCCAGAATTCAAAATCCTGCTCCTCACATACAAGGTCTTAAATAATCAGGCCCCATCTTATCTTAATGACCTTGTAGTACCATATCACCCTATTAGAGCACTTCGCTCTCGCTCTGCAGGCCTACTTGTTGTTCCTAGAGTATTTAAAAGTAGAATGGGAGGCAGAGCCTTCAGTTTTCAGGCCCCTCTTCTGTGGAACCAGCTTCCAGTTTGGATTCAGGAGACAGACACTATCTCTACTTTCAAGATTAGGCTTAAAACTTTCCTTTTTGCTAAAGCATATAGTTAGGGCTGGACCAGGTGACCCTGAATCCTCCCTTAGTTATGCTGCAATAGACGTAGGCTGCCGGGGGATTCCCATGATGCATTGAGTTTTTCCTTTCCAGTCACCTTTCTCACTCACTATGTGTTAACAGACCTCTCTGCATTGAATCATATCTGTTATTAACCTCTGTCTCTCTTCCACAGCATGTCTTTTATCCTGTCTTCCTTCTCTCACCCCAACCGGTCGCAGCAGATGGCCCCGCCCCTCCCTGAGCCTGGTTCTGCCG
>NW_024582895.1:0-3968 GCF_018398535.1 Haplochromis burtoni | reverse complement strand
GAGGTTTCTTCCTGTTAAAAGGGAGTTTTTCCTTCCCACTGTCGCCAAAGTGCTTGCTCATAGGGGGTCATATGATTGTTGGGTTTTTCTCTGTACCTATGAAGCGCCTTGAGGCGACTTTTGTTGTGATTTGGCGCTATATAAATAAAATTGAATCGAATTGAATTGAATAGATATGAATGAACTTGTAAATACTCCAAAAGGTTGATTCTGTTTATCTGGACGTAGCGTTTTCAGTGGGAGAAACATTTCGTCACTCATCCAAGGGACTTCTTCAATCAACCTTTCGGGATTTTCTTACCTGGATGATTGAAGATGCATCAAGACAACTTGTACTGATCAGAGTAGACTTTAGCTGCGGCCCTTCCCAATCATCCCAGTTTCTCAAGTGTCTCCTCAGGTCAAGAGGAAGCCACCTGACATAAAAATACATAAAACCTCTGCAGTACCACAACGGCATTAATGCAGCAAAGAGCTCCAGTCAAGTACAACCAAGTGCAAAACTGATCAGACAGCCCTTCATAGTGGAACTTGGTAACGAACCAAAAGCAACCCAAGAGTTTCTCAATGCAAATAAACTGGATGTAGTTCAGACAAGACTGAAGGCAGCTGAAGGTGTATGTGAAAGGTAGAGCATCTCAAGGGGGAGACACAGCATATGATAATGGCCATAGGTTCTTTATTTTAGCACATATTCACTGAAAAATATTTAAGTGCAAGTTTTAAAAATAATATTTATATTTAGAATTAAATTTCTTTCTAATTACTTTTGATCCCCACACATGTGTGACAAACATACAAAAAATGAGGAAATCAGGAATTGGGCAAACATTTTTTCATACCACTGTGTATGAACTGGTCATCCTTCCTAAAGAAGTCAATGCAATACTTTTGGTATTTTTACTTTAAGGCAAAATTACAAAAATTATCATTAAACAAATACTTATAAATTTAACTGTGTCTGTAGCTAGTTTATAGAACATAAGTTCTGGTTGGGCTAGTATTGTTATGTTTTCCATTTTGTCCTTATCCAACACTTTGTCTGATCATCTAACTGGTGAATGTTGAAGCATAACAACTTGCAGCATAATATGATATCAGTGAACACAGTGCGTAGGAGGGGGAATCCTGATAAAACATACCCGAATATTAATAATGACTCTGTTAACTTGGAGCTTTGTAGTTAAGTCTCCTCAGTAGGGACCCTCTCTCTTCAAATATTTGACTTTCTCATAGTTTGTTTGAGTTTGCAGTATGTAGCTGCGTAGAACAAAAGTCACAGTTTCTTCCTTAATTTGCCGCAAAGTGGCTTATGTGCTTTTTATATTTATACTGTGAGGCACCTGGTTACTTGTCCTTTTATAGGATTTGACTAAACCGGTCATAGCAAACAGCCTTTATAGCTTCACCAGGTTGAGGGCCGCAGCATGAATGCAAGCACCATCACATCAAAGACGTCTGATTGAAACAAAGGTCCTGTTAGTATGATTTGTTGCTCTATTTATTTGTTGTTTGTTGCTCTATTTCAACTTAATATGAGAAAAAATCATGTTGGCTACAACAAATCAGTGCAGGGAAGATAGGTGTTTACATTTAAACCAAATTTTAACAATATTCTTTTTAATACTCCTAAAATATTTTTTTAATTGTGTTCAGGACCTGATCTTCTGCTGATATGATAAGAGACTGTGTTCTGACCTTTATACCAATGACCTTTATTATGTTGATCACCTTCATGACCTTTTGTAGACCTGGCAGAATTCCTTGATGTCTCTCTGATACGTCTCATGAAGTGGCCCCAGTTTCTTCCTCCTTATCATCCGACTTATGTTAACTGAGAAACACTTATTCTTTAGGGAGGCTCTCTTCCACAGGTATTATGGATTTTAATGTTGAAGAGTTCCCATTTGTCTACTAGTTGTTGTTGTTATTATGCAACACAACGTGACCTAATTTTCCAAAATATCCTTTCAGTGTTGGGCAGCCTCATGTCTGGATCTCCTTTGTGCTGTTATTCCTTTGCATTTGGAAGCACACCTTGATCTTTGAATAGATCGTTTATTCAAAGCACTGGTAACGCTCTAGGGCAGTGATGTGAATACAGTCCTGTTTGTATACAGCAGATGTGTACTGACAAAATGTTTCACAAAAGAAAACAATGGCTGAAAATTACAAGGCCTTGTTGCACCTCAGAGCAAGAAGGTCCTGAGTCTGACTCCATCACCTGGCCGCGGCCTTTCTGTGTGGAGTTTGCATGTTCTGTCCTGGTACTCTGGATTCCCACAGTCCAAAGACATGCAGTTAATGGGGTTAGTGATCCCTGCGACAGACTGGTGACCTGTCCAGGGTAACCCCACCTCTTGCCCTATGGCAGTTGAGATAGGCTCAATCCCCCAGCGAACCCTGGTAGGGATAAGCTGAAGAGAATTGATGGATAGGACTATTATGATTATGAGAAGGGTATTAAATTTATAGGTACTGGTTAACATATTAACCCTACAAGTTGTCTGCAAGGATCAGCATGATGGAAGGAGTGCTGAAACAAAATAACCATGGAATGCTAAACAGGCTGAAGATGTCCTTTTCTGCTTCATGTTCAATCAGGTTATTTTGTCAAATGAAGTTACAGAAACGAGTAAATTGCTAAGGTGTTGTAACTGATAAGCAACCTTTATCAAGAAGTGTTCAAAATGGCATGAAATTGTTGTTTTTGCAGAAAAGACAGTTTGAATGCAAACTTCTTTACTAAATATTCATCATTGTTTCACACTGGACTTGCAGCGCATTGCAGAACAGAAGCCTCCATTGGATTTTACAGAAGCAGCAGTTTCTTTTCTACCATCACTCCCAAAAACATTGAAGCAAGAAAATTTGGGCAACATGAGACTGCATCATGTTTATAGATGTGTCTTTGGAGGCACCCAGTACGCATTTTTAAGTCCTATTTCTTCTTTCACTGCAAAGTTGTGGTTCACCAGAGAGCCAAGTGCCTCCTTGGAAACGATTCAATTTTTAACAGGCTAGAAAGGCCTAAACCCCACAGACCAAGCCCAGAGAGAGGGAAAATAAGGCACAGAGAGAGTGTCAGCTAGAGGGAATTAAAAGTAAGAACAAAGTAGAAGCAAACTCCAACACTAAATATCAGACCACATCTCTGGACCTGGAAGCATTATGAATTTAAAACGTGTTAAAAAGCACAAAGATGTAAGGGTTTTTTTTTCCACATAAAATGGTAACTGACAAACTATTTGCTACTTTGCATGTACTGTTCTGAATCTGTAGTGATTATACCTGCACTTTAAGACACCAAAGCAGCTTTATAGCTCCTTCAAGTAAAAGAGGCTTTAACCTTTTCAGACTGTTAGAACTGTGTTAAGGTTTAACAGTGTGGAACAGACTGTTTGGTAAACTGAAGACTTCGGCTTCCCTGCCCTAAGTATTAATATACTGTATGTGTAGAAAAGTGCTTATTTAAAGCCCTGCAAAAGTTAGCTTTACGCAGTATATATCAAAGTTGAGTGTGTCATAAAGCATACAAAAGAATTGGAGTGAAAAAAATAACACTGACGGGTGTTAGAAAATGTTTGACGTTGTTTATTGGATTGGATGTTTGAGCTCAAAAGAAACAAGGCATATTTGCGACTTAACAATTTGTATATTAACAGGGGCCTCAGTAGCATATGAAAGAATCACACATTTCTGGTTAAGTTTAATCAATAGTTTGTGAACATGGGGAAAATAATAGCTAAGTCAAGTTCACATTGATCCTGATGCCGTTTATAATAATATAATGCTCAGATCATGGAAACTCACAATAGATCTCAAAGTTAGCAAGATTAGATTAGATTAGATTAGATAGAACTTTATTAATCCCTCGGGTGGGTTCCTCTGGGAAATTCGATTTCCAAAAAAGCACAGCACCGACAGAAGTTACAGAGTTACAGAATATTATATATATACACACACAC
>NW_024582894.1:365342-378381 GCF_018398535.1 Haplochromis burtoni | reverse complement strand
GGGAACAACATCGGAGATCTCTGTCCAGAAGAGCGCAGTCCTGGGAACAGCTAAGATACTGCGCAGGACCCTCAAGCTCCCAGGCCTCTGGTAGAGGACCCGAGCTTGAAGGATAAACCGCCACAGGGGCGTGCTGGGTGTTATATATACATATGTGTATATATGTATACATTTTAGAACACAATCACATAAACAGCACAATTGTTGTATAATTGCAATTACTCTAGGCTAATGATATGAGCAGACTCAATTTGATTTAGCGTGCAGTTTAAATTAGTCCTAATGTTGCCTTCTGCTTTGAATCCACCATCTGCAAGCTGAAGTCTATATCTTGCTCAGTGTAACTATTACACAGCAGCACATTTTTCCTGGTGTGAAGGTGTGCTATGTGACATCTTCACAGTCATTAGTGCTTTAGTACAGGCGCTAATGGAGTGGCTAGCTTGCTGCGACTCTGCAGGCCTGGTTAAAAGCTTCAGCAGTTTTTAATGTCCTCCAACTTTTTACTTTGTTCTTTTACATCTCTCTTTTCCTCCAACTGTACCAGGCATGTTGTCTTTTTTCAAGCAGCCTCTCAGCAATTAAGCTTCCAGCCGCCACCCTTTCTGTGTTTTTCTCCCCCATCCATCAGCTTATGGCCGAATCGATCGCTTAGGGTGTGTAAGATGCAGTGCAAGCTCTCTGCCTATTCCACTCACTCACACTGAGATGAATGTTAATCAATTTGATGTACGATGGAGGAAATGCTTTAAAATCCACCGTGTCTTCCCCATTTGGGATGGATATCATCTTTTTTTCAATAAACACCTGAACATGCTCTTCCAGTTAAATTACCATTGCCCTGCATCTCAGTAAGAAATTGCGTGTTCAGGTGTACTACACAGCAACACACACACACAGCAGTTGACACTGTTGTCATGTTATCGACATTCTAGACGAAGTGTAGAACGTTTAATGTTTTTAAATCAAAAATACACTTTTGTACATCATGCATAAAGGGGTTTAATTGTCTTATTTATCCAATAATTTACATCTATTCAAATATATTGTTCACGGGTACATATGATTGATAGATCGGTTAAATAACGGGTACTCAAAGCAGAACTTTTATGACTGCATCAATCATCTGGGTTTAGTTAGGAAGCAAATCCCCCAGATGCCCTGTTTCTATCCCCTTTTCTGTTAATATATATGTCTCATGATTCTAGTGAGTTTCTGGCAAGTCACTCACTCTTTTTCAGTGTCTCTTTTTGGACGCAGTCTAAATAGTTTGAACTGCGTTTATTCGTGTTGGTTAGTACTCCCTAAGATTGTATTTTTTGCAGCCGTCTTTTGCGCTCCTCGCCGTGACCTTCTGTGACAGAAGTCATTCTTGGCAGTGTGACAGATGATTCGATTTTCCTGCTGCAAAGATGTCAGAAGATGATCACAGGGTTACTCATGGTTAAAATGTCAACTTTTAGGGCTGACTAACTGCAGCCGAGTGATTGTAAACAGTCTCAAAGTTTCAATATTGAAGTGGGGTGGGGGGCTGCACATTCACAGCGACAAATAATTAGTCTCAGCTATGGTTAAATTTTGAAAGTTCATTTTTATAGGATATTAAAACAAGTAGCATAGCTAGGCTGTAGGTTACCAATCTAGACATTTACTGGATGTCTTGAGGGTATAATTTGCAATTTGCAGTTTATTGCATTAAACATACAAAACCATTATATAGTCCTTGTAAATCTGCGACACAGACATCTATTGTCTACAGTAATCACTTTCAATTATGCTCATTCTTTTTCTTTTCCCACTTTCTTATTATTACTCTTTTTTTACATGTAGCTTACTTTTCCTCCTTTGAGGTTTTGATCCATTATAGATCAGTGATAAAGTCATGATCCTGAAGTTCCAGTACAAGTCAATGCCTCACCTGCTTTGTTCTTTCTAAGCATCAGTCCGAGGAAGATCAATCTCCATAAGTCAGTCAAATAGCCCTCTAGGGTGCTTTCCTACTGAGCGGATCCACCACAGACATCAGACGGCTCACAGACCTTTTAGTCCACTGTCTCTGTCGCATTTAGCAGATCTCATTTGTCACAATGCGTCTCTCCTCATGGGCGAAGGCAATAATTCACTCAGTGTGTATTTATTACGGAGGCACGTTTTTGATTTGATCTTTAATGAAAACAAAGTTGATGGTATGAATGTCGCCACACAGCGAGAACAAAAGAGGCGATGCCAGCCTCTGTAGTAAGGACTGGGTGATTAGGAGATACTAATCCAAACTGAGAGTAGGGGACACAAAGAGGAAGTGGAGAGAAAGAAGTTGGAGATGTGTTTGATGCAGACACCTTTCAGCTTCATTAACTGGCACTATTACAACTCCTGCCTCTGTTGAACCAGTGCCCCTGTCTCTTGGGCATCATTAATATAATACAGCACAGGTTTTTAGAAAGGTATTAAGCGATTACTGTGGCTGAATAGATTACATGTAGAAGTACTCATGAAAAAGGGATTTGTCCTTTCATACTCATTCAGTCCTTGTCATTACAATAAATTCCAAGGTGATGAAAATTTCAACAGAGTTTATCTACCTTAATTTGCCAAGCCAGATGGCCAAAGTAGCAGTCAGCTGACTTGTGCCAAAATGACGCCTATTATTTGCTTCCACCTCTATTTAATGATAAGATTTTTTTCTGTCCTTTTTTGCTTTTGATCAGATAAAATGGGATTATTCATAACTACGGCTCACTCCTGTCATGTGTAGCTGATTACTCCTTCTCCATTTTATTATTTGTGATACTCTCTTGTTAAATATTTTATCTCCGTTCACATAGAGCTCTAGAAATTCTTGAATGGGGCAAAGAGGGAAAAAAAAAGATGCGATCATCATTATTCTGGGCTCTGGCAGTCGTTGCTGCAAGAAAGGATTTTAATGAGGGTCGTCGCTTAATCACAGGTGTAAAACAGAATGCCTACGACACAGACAGATACTGATATGCACTACTAGATTCACATTACATATAATGTGGGAGACGGTAAGACCTAATGGGCCGCTGCGGAGTCAGATGTAATGCAGCATAGAGGACAGGACATGACATCAAGCAAACACAGCGGTGAGGCTAATGCACCATCACACCATCACATCAGAGACAAATCAGAGGGACAGGATGAGTCATGAGACAGCTGCGGGTCAGCACGCTAGAAGGAGACAGAAAAAGAAAGAAAAAAACTTACAAAGTTGTCAACACTATAACTACTCTATCTGTATGTGTCCAAGGTCACCGCACTCTCTTTGCAAAAATATGCCCTGCAAACATTCGTGGGTGTTTCTGTAAATTGCTGTAGCTCAGTAAAATTTGAAAAACAAAACAAAATGGAAGAACAGATTTGTATTCGAGGGGCTGTCGTCAGATTTGAAGTAAAGAACAAAAAAGAAAATAAAAGTAAATCAAAGAAGCCACATAATTTCTTTTCTCACACACTGGACAGCAAATCATTGGCAGGAAAACACGTTCAGCACACTGTTGTAATCCAAGGGCAGCACTGTGCGTCTGTAGCAGGGCACAATTTGCCAAACCAGTGCGACAGAATGATGCCATCACCGCCTTGCTGCCTGCTTGATGTAACTTGGTGCAGGGTGGCAATGTGCTACAGAAACACAAATCAATCAACACCTGCTGTTATTATTTTTCTCTTTTGCATGTCCTTCCTCATTTAAAACATCATCTGTGCTCAGTGTCAGAGTTAGGTTATAGATGCCAAGCAGCAACAATGCCTCTGTTATTAAAGTGCTGCAGCTAATTGAGACTGCAGTATGCAGGCAAATTAAAACACCAAAATAACACTGATGTCTAGCCAAATGGGAAGGAAAGGACAAAAAAACCCCAAGTTATCATATTCTTCCACCTTTTAGGGATCAATTATGAATTATTTATACTTTTGAATGTTTACTCTATATACTGACACTAGTTCTATATACAAGCCATCTAAATCTAGTGAGTTTTTCTCCCTGACATCCATCTCTGGGCTGTGGAGAACAGAGCTGTGACCTGTCAAGGTGGCACACAGCATCCCATATTGACTCTTGTCAGCTTGAAAGTCTCAGTTTCTCCTGTGCCTCTTCCTCCTGGGATTACCTGGAATTCACCAGACTGTCAGAGAGCAGACGTACTTCCATCTCCACCTCTAACGCTGAAATACACAGCCTCGTCTTCCAGGAGATATAACATTTCTAATTGGAATGATTCAAACAGAGCTCCTCAGAGTGAATCTTTTTTTGTTTTGTTTTATGCTTTCAGTGGTCCCGTGACGACAAAACAGCCTCCTGCCTGCTGCCAACGCTTCTGCTGTTCACACAATTCATGTAGAAAATATTTGGAAGATAAAGTCCCACTTGGGATTATTTTGGACAAAATGATGTGAATGCAGAACTTTTTTATTTAAAACTGACACAAGAGTAGAATGCTGATGGGTTCTACAATACTGATTATTCTAACTATGGCGAAGTTTAGATAGGTCGTCTGCCATTAACATTCCTATTTCCAAGGTTTTGAAACATCAGGCAGCTAAAACAGCCCCCCCCCACCCCCCAAAACAACAACAAAAAAACCCCAACAAACCCTAAAAGCACAAGTATTACAAAAGAACATATTGACCAGATGATGGTGGTTTTAAAATCGGCAAACTTTACAAGAACCATCTGGGAAAAATTTCACTAACCCACAAACCTGCTGGTGGTGCTTAACTGAACAAATCTGGTACTTCCAAGAAATTTGTCATTTTTCCCATATTTATATGTACATCTTATATGCACACGAATCAATATGACCCGTGTTTGATGTCATTAAAAAGGATGAGGTGGGACACAAATTGAAATCTCTGCATTGATGTCTGATGTACTGCAATCTACTTCCCTGACCTCCACACCTCCACTGTCCACATTACATTGGCCACTTAGCTTCCTGCACTGGCAATGAATATTGGCACTAGTGTGATGCATAATTACACAGCTGTAATGAATACTGGGTTCTGCAAACCTTTATATGAATTAAAAGCAGTAGCTCCAAAGTGTTTCATAAGCTAACTAGCCTTAGAAAAAAAACGACTCTGCTAACAGAAAGTACATTTTGCTAACTAACATACGCCCTCAATCCAGTTCTGTTTGAACTGTTTTTCCTGTTGGCAAACTGATACACTTAATGGCTAATAATGTTGTTTGTATACTGAAAATGGGTCATTTTAGTCCATTGGTAAGTACTTGGCAAGCAGTGTGATGGCATAATAATCTATCACTCTGCATTTAAGTTAATACTGTAAATGAGATGTTCTTGGTGTGAAATTAAAATGATGAATTCATCCAAAGAGTGTTAAAGATGCATAAATACTAAAATGGGCCATTTAGCCATTTTTTGTTGGATTGCTAGAGAACATTATGACTTTATAATATATTATTTAGATAAGATCCTACAGGGGCGTTAGATTTACCCACGAGTTTGGTTGTTCAACTCAAGTTCAGGGACAAATAGACAAACAAATGCACAGACAGAAAGATTTTATAACAGAATATTGCTGCACTGATTTTTAACAAAGAAAAGAGTTCTGGGTAGTGAAGGCTTGCATCTTTTTAAAAAAGCCCTTTAAAGTCTTGCAGCTAAATGCTTGGCAACGTTGGCACAAAGCACTGAAACTGCTGATGCGAACATCTAAAATAGAGACACCGTGTCCGTCAGCACTCACTGTCTGTTGCTCGAGGCTGATGGAAGATGGCCTTGTTAATTATAACTGCTGTGTTCTCTAGTTTATAACTGACTCTATGGTGCTTGTATACATGAATGCAGTCTTACAGGATAATGCTCACCCTGGCTCTCTTGGTTTACTTAACAGGGATAAGCACTGTGCATATTTTAGAATTCCAGTATTCAAAAATGTAAAATTAGTACTACTGTAAACCTACGAGAGACTATTTGGCAGTTCTGTAAAGAGCCAGGCAGAGAAGTGCTGCCTGTAAGATTACTGTTACAGAATATCTTAGGGATTTTTAAAATTTCTAAAACCTGGTAGTGTGAAATGCGTATATAGAGTACATAGATTTGCCCTGCGACAGACTGGCGACCTGTCCAGGGTGTACCCTGCCTCTCGCCCTATGACAGCTGGGATAGGCTCCAGCGCCCCCCGCGACCCTGAAAAGGATAAGCGGAAGCGAATGGATGGATGGATGGAGATTTTTTTTCCCTTTTTTGAAGGAACCAGCCCTGTAACAAGTGGGAAAATGCAGTGACATCTTTTTTTTTTTTAACTTCAATAAAAATGATCTTTTGCATACGTCAAAGTGACAGAGCAAGAAACAGTGGCTGAGGCACAAAAGGAGAACCTCTTCAGAGAGCAAAAAGCAGATAGAGCTGTGGTCAAAACGACTAATTTCCCTTATGAAATCCACCTTGTAAGACCTCCTGGAATAGAGTTTATTAAATGGTGGCTTATCATTACACTCTCACTATAGATAGCCTTGGAATCCCTTATAGACCTTGCTAGCCTACTTTCAGCGCCTCAGAAAATGTGACTGAAGAGTGGAGCAGGTTTTTCCTGCTCTCTGATGGTTTGACCTCTGACCTGCTTGTTTATAACTGCGTAGGAGGTGTCAGATTTTCTCATTGGATTACTGCTGGTTTTTGTCCATCTGAATATGACATGCATCTATTTTTTTTTTTTTTTTTTAGCTTGGCTGACGTAAACCTGCATTGTGTATTAGCTCAGAGATGCTTAAGGGAAAAAACAAATCCCTTGTAGTTCATGGATTTATCCTTCTGCTGTCTTCAGTGCTGCACATTCCATTTTCCTACTGGTAAAACTGTCCTTGAATGCTGTTTGTGTGTTATGGGTAGGTATATATCTTTGTGTCGAGTGGTTTTTAGCAGGACGGTATTCCAAATGCTCCCCCGCTGCTGCAAGAGTAATTTTGGTTGTATATAGCCCCACTTGGTTGCTTGTCTTTTCACCACTTAGCAATCGATTCCCCCTCACTGCTGGACTCCCCGCCCTCTCTCTCAACCCCTACATCATCCCAAAAGACTGACTGTCAGAATGAAGGGGAAAGGGGGTACCAAAAACAGAGACAAGAGCGAGTGAAACAAAGAGAAACGCGTGTAAACAAAGAGACTGAGGAAGAATGTGAGGGGAAGTCAGAATATTGAACAAGAAATAGAAGTGCCATTAAATGTAAATGAGGGGAAGAAAAAAAGTCAGTGATGCATGCTTTTACCTCATTTTACCTGTCATTATATTAGATATAAAAACAGAGTGAAAGGTCTGACCAGCATTTAAGCTGAGTGATAACAAGTGCTAATAAATGATACCTGATTTTATTTAAAGGTTTATTGACACATTAAAGTCCTGCTTGTTACCGTAGAGCAAGGGTCCCCAATCCCAGTCCACGAGGGCCAGTGTCCCTGCAGGTTTTAGATGTGTCCGTGATCCATCACAGCTGATTTAAATTGATAAATTACCTTCCCAACATGTCTTGAAGTTCTTCAGAGGCCTGGTAATGAACTAATCATGTGATTTAGGTGTGTTGACCCAGGGTGAGATCTAAAACCTGCAGGGACACCGGCCCTCGCGGACTGGGATTGGGGACCCCTGCCATAGAGTTGTTTTTTTTTAATGCTATATATCTCAAGGACAGACAGAAGAAAACTTCTGTGTGGCCTTAAACACACAAACAAACAAAATGAATCCAACAGGCTAAATTTATTACACAATTACTAGAAGAAGAGTGGAATAGTTTTTTGGACCACAGAATTTGGCAGACTTTGGAGCATTCATGTAGTCCAGCATCAGTGTTTTGGCTCTGGGCTAACTCTAATCACCTCCAAATTGTTGCGAGTCCAAACATTTGCTCACACAATACAACATGCCAAAGCTAGACGGCACAAACGCGCACCAAACCCACCTATCTGCAGCCTCTCTCCCTCGCTTTTACTCCGCATCCACACACCTGCCCTCTGACACAAAGTCGGTCTCCCGGTCCATCCCTCCATACCTTAATGAGGAAGCTCATTATGGACAAACATGCTGCTGCTCCTCTGAATAAGCAACTAGGACAGCTATGCTGCTCAGCTGAGTGTGGAGCTGCAGGCTGAATATTTTATTGATTTTGCAAGTCCAGCTGTTGATCTATCTTGTGCATCCTTGTCATTAATATAGTGAGTGCAGAACAAAGGCCTGTGTCCTGTGAGTTCATCAGACTGCGGTAATTGTTAAGTGGTTGCTTTATTGTGCTGTCTCTGCTCAGGGTCAAGACATTTTGGTTACACCTAAACTGAGTTTATGATCTTTGCTGGTTGTTGTATTTTGATGTAGTGTTTATACATATATATTTGTTATAGTTGATAAGCAGTTGTGCATTGTTGTGCTTGGGGATTCTTTTAGTGCTATGTTTAACGTTTTCAAGGACGCAGCACATATGGATTCCAGACTTCTCATTTACTTAGAATGGGGTGATACTATGGTTCACTTTCTTTGCTTTGTTTGTGCTGGGAAGAAGAGTTGAGAAGCCTTTTGAAATTCTAGTACCAGCACCAGCCAATCGAATCGCAAAGTGAAACTATCCCGAGAGAGCACGATTGTTACTGGTGCAGTTTAAACATAGTGGATAGTATATGGCCATAACTAGGTGAGCTTTTGCTAACTGGTAATGAAAGCTCTAGGTGTGATAACAGTGGCAGTTGGAGCCTGCTCGGCTTCATGGGCACTGGTTTGAGCCGTTAGACTGGACCTTTCTACCACGTGTGTGCTCTTTGTGCCCTTTAGGTCATTTTTAATGAATTGTCTGACTAATATTATGTTTTGCTGTGTGGTACAGTCCTTTAACTGGAAGTCTGTGCTTTAGTTTTGGTGAGTGAAGCTGTAGTATTTTTTAATATGTGTATTTCTGAATCAGGCTTTCTAACCAAGCCATCCAGCATTAGCTGATAACTTGGCAATGACTGTATTACATACAGATATAGCCACTTGTAAAAAGAACAGTTCAGATCCATACGTTATGCTGCCTATGAACACAAGCTACAGAAATCTGGGTACCAATACGAATAAAAGAAGAACAAGTTAGTGAAAAACATCGGTGGATGTAGTTTGCATGGATTAGCAGAGGCTTTAAAGACACTTAAATTAATTACAAATCAATTTTCTTGTGTGCCTTTTCATTGGGTTTCTGTTATTGTTAGCTAAACTGATAACATAAAAACAGAAATGATGATGTTTTTGAGTTGTCTCGGGTATCGTTTTATTGCCAGTCTAAATCTCCTAGAGACAAATTACACATTCAAGATTCACTCAGTCTGCAGATAAAATGCAGACTTATGTGTCTGTATAAAGCATTTTCCAGCTTTCTAGGTTTCTTTGAGGCTGTAGAGGTCAAAAGCCATAATACTTGCCCCATGCCATATTCCTTAGTCTTCAATTCTCTGCAAAGTTGTAGGGTAAGATGAAGCTGTGTTCTTTAACCTCCGAAGAACTCTTCCACGGCATGCATTTTTAATTTCTCTTTGATATTTGGGCATATTGGGACCCGATGAATGTAAAAACAAAGGATTACCAGATTTTTTTTTTTTACCAGAAAAATGAGAGCCACATATGAGGATATTCATTTAAAATTTCAATAGAACAGTAGCAGTATACTAATTGTATAATATAAGTGGATATCAGGCCCTTGTAGAGCAAAATTGAGTATTTTGGTCTAAATAACCCAAAATGTGATGTCCACATATGTGGATGCCAGGTTCTAGGAGGTTAAAGGACACTTGCACACACGTACACACACACACACACACACACACACACACACACACACACACACACACTATTCTCTGATCCGTTATAGTTCAGCATTAATTTTTCATTTCTCATCAGCTTTATCCTCCTCAGTGAGGAAATGAAGCAGAAAAAATCTGTTAACATCCCAGAAACATTTTGATTATTGAAAAGTGAATGCTAATTTCTGTCGAATTCATTTATTGGGAGACAACAATCAACAGTCCCTGGAGCCTAAATGCAACAAACTCAGGGTACAAATAGCGTTATGAAGCAGAGGGAGCGAGTGTCCTAAAAAAAAAAAAAAACTGGTGATTTTTTAGCATTCAAATTAAAGATATAGCATTATCTCCTTTTCTAGATAAGGAAAACAAAAGTCTTTGAGATTTTGGGCCCTAAATGTGCTCTTCAGACTGAGGTGTGTTGAAGCTGCGACAGTCGTCTAATGAAGTTTCTCCTTCTAATGTAATTAATTACAGCACTTATCTGACCAGACAAAAAGCCAGCTCGATGGATTATATTAGGATGCAACATCTCTGCCCTGGATGGCCGACTGGGAAATGGATCGTGATTATCTCACAGTTAGAACAACAGAGACACACAGAGGCCCATCGCTTCATATCAGATCAATTAGCAGTAAGGCTCTCTTCCCCTGCGCTACTCGGTGTCATTATAGCACCATTTTCCAGGCTCCAAAGCAACTATTTTGCTATCATAAAGGAGCTGTAACTCTTTAATGCAGAAATGCCGCAGTCATTTCTAGCAGCTCAAAGCCATGCCGATATTCAGGGTTTGAATTCACTAGGACCCCAAAATCATATTGCGCTGTCTTCATTGATTTCATATGAAGGTGAAGCACAAGCAGAAAAAAGACACTACAAGCATCTAAAACTTCATATTTTCAGCATGGTCAAAGCAAATCCTTACTTTATGTGACACAAGAAGATGAACTGAAGGAATTTAACAGATAAAAAGTGTCCTTGAATTAAGCAGTCCTTTCAGATCTGTGAAGCTACTACATTACCTGTTTATTAGGGATGAACGCAGAGGCTGTGCAAACAGTCAATATTGCCTGTACTGACTGAGGTGAAAATTGGCTTCTCAATAAGTGGGGGAAAAAAAATCCTGAATATCTCTCTAAATATTTTAAGTTTGTAGAGGGGATTAGTTTTACAGTCCACACATTCTGTCACAATCAGTGACCATAGAGACATCATCTGTCTCTGCTGGCTAGAAATGTGTGCACTGACCATCTGTGTTTGTGCGAAAGCTCCGGAGCAGATGGATCTTAAAACTTCCAGTGATTTTCCTCCAGTTTATTTCCTTTTATTTCAAGTCTCTGTATTTTGATGGTGTTAAGCCATGTGACTTCACGATGGGGGCAGTTATTTTTCTCATGTTAAGATATTGTAAACTCATGCTATATCTCTCTTTGTGGGGTTTTTTAAAAACAATTTTATTACTATATTAAGCATTGTGTGAGAGTTAGTCCATTGCAAGTTTGCTCACATCATGTTGCTCACACCTCCCTTGGCAGTCGGCTGGGTAAAGCCATGTTGCGTACGGTCTTTTGGAACTGGGAGCTCTGACATGACAGCTTACAAAGTGCAATATTTAAAAAGTTTCATACTTCTAACAGTATAAGTCTTTACAACCAACAGCAGATTCTCGTGGCAGCAACCACAGTCTGTGTGTGAAAAATGCAATACCATCCTTCCCTCCCTCAGGGGAAGAGGCGCAGGCATCTTTATCTCCTACTGGCCGACACTCTCCATATTCCATTGCTAAATTACTTCCTCTGCCTCTGTGATGGAGAAGTAAAAGGAAACGATAAGTCTGAAGGCATGAAAATGGAATTTATATACTGTATAAACGGCAGTTTCTTGTGGGATCCTTTCAAGCCAAGCCTTCTGAAAGATTGGAGAAATGACTCTTTAGGGTCCTGTGAGAGTTGACGGGAAGAAAAGGATCTCCGTAGGGGTGGGATGAAAGAGAGTATAGCATATACCTCGTGTTTTCATCATGTGTTATGTTGTCATATTGTATACTACACTATACCTGGTGTGTGTTGGTGGAGTAATTGTATAGGCTACTGTATACTGGAAAGCAGGGAAACAAAATATTCCCCAGCATAGAGGATTAACAACTATGGGAGTGACAAAAGTTCATAACAAATACAAAATGAGAAATGGCATTCTACTCTAAACAACAATTTCAGATTCACCAAATGTCTACCCTGGCTTTCTCTCCGTGTTTAGCTGTATTTGCTCACATTTCTACATGAATCATGCACACATTAGTTAATTAATTTATTCCAAAAATAACTATTCTTCTTAAAGTACTTATCAGAGTAATTATCGTTCTCTTGACTTAAAACCACACATCGTTTCTCATCTGCTTCCTTCAGAAACACCAAAGCGACAGGAGTACAATAGAGTATTGTAATATTAAGTTGAAAAAAACAGCAGTCGAGGTGTCTCTTCTCTGTTTTTTTTCTACATCATGTTTGCTTTTTGTTGTTTTTTTTATTTATAACTGTTGTATCCTGTGGTTGGTGGAGTTTAAATTAAGTCATCCAACTGTATGCAGTGGAAAAGAAAACAAGCCTAGAATTTTGTCTGAAGGGCATCTGCATGTGGTGAACCACTTCACGGCCCTGTTTGTTTGCATATTGGGTCTTTTGGGCTGTACATGGAGTGAACTGAGTTAATCAGCTTCACATCAAGGCAACAAAAATTTAAAATAACCCCAGGTTGGAAAAAAATTCCTCCAGACACATCAAACTGATGTAATTATTTATGAGACTCTGTTAGCTTTTAAACACGCCACTTGAGTCATGGAGATATGAGTGGAGTGCTGGAGCATGAGGCATTATATTACACTTGGTTGTTTTATCTACTGAGAATGTTTTAGCTGCTGTAAAGTTAATGGATCTCATACACAGTGTTCAAGTTGTTGGGATCCTTAGTATTAAAATCAGGTGTTGATTATTTGCACATCTTTTTTTCTTTTTACATAAAAATGCTTTGAAATTTCTGGTGCTATGAATGGGCACTTTTCACAGAAAATAATTGAAACTACAATTTAGATGGAAGAGTGTCTAACTGAAGAATTGTGAGATTTATTTCTTAGAAACTGTTATTTTTTTTTTTTTTTAGAAATCAGCAGGGTCAGCATGCTAAGCCTGTAAATGTGTGATTTGACAGACTGGATCGATACTGCAGTGCCATTAAAAACAGCCAAG
>NW_024582894.1:361966-363284 GCF_018398535.1 Haplochromis burtoni | reverse complement strand
TAATTTCTCTATCGAGTAAAAGTTATATCGCGATACATATCGTTATCGTTCTATCGCCCAGCTCTAATCTGAATGCAGAGACTCACATTGGCTTCTTTCTGATTTCCTCTATTTCTAAAAGAAGTTGCATGCAAAATGCAAATACAAATGCATTTTGTTTTAACAGGGTGCCAATATAAAGCCAATCCGTGACCATAACATAGTGAGAGCCTTCCGACAGAGATACTCAGCTTGACCCTTAGAAATGTTGGTGATAAGGAGCAGCTGCCTCCCTGTGATTCCTCTCATATCCTTGGTATGTCTGGGGTTGCTACTGTTGGTCGCCACCTTCCAGCAGATGCACACTCTGAGGTGTGAGGTACAGCATGCTGGTCTACTGCCCACACCGACTCACTTAAATACCAGCCAATGTGGCCTGACAGCCTCCACGCGCAGCTTGGGGGCACCGAAGCAGCAGCATCAGGAAGACACAGATTAAACATCTTACACATCAGAATGGTTTATCTGTGCGGTTGAAGTAAATCCTTCTTAGCACTTAACTTAGGTGAACTTTGACCTGCAAATTTGGGCTTTTGAATAAAAGCAAGCTGTTTTGACAGTGCATGCCAGGGCCAGAAAG
The DNA here is from genome assembly GCF_018398535.1 of Haplochromis burtoni. NCBI lineage: Eukaryota > Metazoa > Chordata > Actinopteri > Cichliformes > Cichlidae > Haplochromis > Haplochromis burtoni. The sequence continues at coordinate 362,665 of NW_024582894.1, read as the reverse complement.
TCCATAGTGAACTGTTAAGCTTTGTTGTATATCAGCGTATACGTATTTGTGAGAGGAAACGCAGTTAAACAAAAAAGCTACAGTTGTTAGTGTACAATCTGTAATCCTCTTACATCAATATTGCATTATGAGCAAAAGTGGTATTGCTTCTTAATGTAATAGTCAATGATTATGTGATCAATACGTTCCTGCCCTCGGTAAGAGCTGTGGGTAGTGACAGTGACCTTCCTGTGAAGGACATTCGAGTTCACTCTTAGAGATAAGTGCGAGGAGGAAAGTCATTCAGGGGGGCTGAGAGTAGAGTTACGGAGCTTCCACATTCAAAGAAGCAAGTTGAGGTAGTCAAATGCCCTAGTAATTGCTTAGACTTGGACCCAGATAAGCCGTGCTTAGTGGATGCATGGATGAATGGATGGATGCCTACACACACACACACACACACACACACACACACACACACACACACACACACACACACACAAAACAGCCAGGGATATAAGGCGACTAATGCTGTGCAGACTGTAAATCCCTTCTGTTTCAGTCCTATACATGAATATAGTGCACCACACATTATCATTTTTGCTAGCCATGTTATAGGATCATGACATTCATTGAGATGCAGGCATCATCTTTTACCCACCATCATCACTAAATCAATGTCATCTTAGTCTTGTTATCAACACATGACCAGTTGGATGC
>NW_024582894.1:342120-361946 GCF_018398535.1 Haplochromis burtoni | reverse complement strand
GTGTGTGTGTGTGTGTGTGTGTGTGTGTGTGTGTGTGTGTGTGTGTGTAAAAAAGAGAGAGTGTGTGTTTCTATGGGGACAGGACACCTTGGGAACATTCTGCCTTCCTGCTTCATTTGAACAGTTTAACCCCATGGCAGTGCTGAAGTAAACCCCATGTAACTTCACAGATGGCGTATGTATGTTTGTACATGTTTACTTGTGGGAATAGCCCACTTGCCGCACTTCTCCAACACTGGATATTGGCAAACTTCTACCAGTAGTAATCTCACTTCATTTTCCATCAATTAAACTTAATTACCTCTTACAGAGACCCACTTCAGGTCCATTCAAGAGACGTGTATAGATTTCTATGCAGCTCCTCAACAATGTGAGAGGCAATCTGAAATGATGTTTGATAATGCTCTGATTAATATTGCATGCGTCATCTCGCTTTACTATTAATGTATTCCTGCTTGCTTGTATGGTATCTCTGTGGCCCATCTCTCAGACGTCTCTGCTTGTTATGCTGTTCCCATGTGTGTTTATATCTGTGCGTGTCGGTGGTCAGACCCCCCACCAGCACACGCACGCACGCACGCACGCACGCACACACACACACACACACACACAGCAGATAAGAACTCATTCTCATGCCCAGGGTGAGTGACAGGGAGGAGACAGTAAAGGGATAAAAGGAAACAACGGGCCACAGATTTTTTTCTTATCAGACACCAAAGAAGAGGCAGCTGGATGAATCAGGCAGAGTGGTACAGATATCACCAAAGTCAGAAATAACCTAATTTATCCCAAAATATTCATGTAGACTCTCTTATTATGGTCACATTACTGTTTCTTTGCAGAATTATAGTTACAATGAGCTAAGTTATATGCCATTTTGTGCCCTTGAATTAATTTCTATGAGAATTGTGATCATTGTTTTCAGTCTCTACTGGTGATAACTTTGGTGGTGACTATGCTTTAAATTTCATTCAAAATTAACATTACCAGACTTGTTTATTGCATACAAGTCTTGTGCATTCATTTTTTATTCTATTATTATTACTTTTTTTTTTTGGTGAGTGGAGCAGTTGCTATTCTCTTGAGGGGAAAAAGGAAACCATTGTTCAACTGGAAACAGTTGTGTCTTAATTATGTTCTTTCTACTGGAAGTGATGGGAGCAGTTCAGCCGCATCTTTTCTTATTAATGTGGGGGCCAACAGTCTGCACGAAAGCACATCAGTCCTGAGGGAATTGTTCCATCTTGACACCCCCTGTGGAGCAGCCAAGGATGACTCGAGAGAGAACAGGAGCACTGAGATAGACACACAGGGGTGGACACAGGCCAGACACCCCTTACGGCTGTTTGGGTTTTCTGTCGCTCATGCGGATGTCAGAGAGCGCTGACCCACGCACCAAATTGCATTTCAAAGTTTGAAAAGTTTGGGGTTTTAAAAAATGTATTAAAAAAAAAAAGAATTTAGGTTTGATAAGATCACATAATTGTAAACTATACACACCAGAGGGTGATTTAAAAGGTTCCCCATGGTTACAAAGGAGTGGAGGAATGTTTAGGTTTTTAGCACGGAGGAAGCTTGGCATGTCCCAGGGCAGTGTGCAGGATCGTGCTTGGACCAATCCAAGGGTTTTTCATGCTTTGTGTCAGCTTATCTGCTACAGTGCCTGTTGCTATTTGAAATTGGCCAGATTGTAGGTTGCAATTGTGTGTGTGTGTGTGTGTGTGTGTCTGTGTGCTACATGCATCACAAATATGCTGCCTTATATATGGTGGTTTCCTATAGTATTACTGTGTGGCTTTGATGCATGTTTTGAATCCATTTAATGCTGGATTTGAATCATGGGTGCATAATGAAACAATCAGTCATAGCGGAATAGATTGCTTCCAATCTACCGAATGTAACACAAATCCACCATCATGGCACGTTCTACAGAAGAGTAAACAAACAGTCACATGGTCACAAAATGCTGGTTTAAAAAGTGGATGTGAAACTAATTATTATAGATTTTTTGGTGTCTGTATTTGGTTTCAGGTTTTCAGGTTTCAATGCTCAATTTTTAGAAGTTTTTCTTTGGGAACTTTAAAACTCTTAATCCCAAACTGTGAGACTTATGGTCCCCGAAAAAATTGTGTTTTCACAGTGAATTCAATATTTCTCACAACCCCAACCTGGAATAGAACATTTTCTTTGAATAATTTGTTTTGTTCAAACTCCAGCTGCTCCCAGGCTTCTCCACTGAGATACTGTCCCCTCCCACTGTGGAGGGCACGGCTCAGAGTGATGGTTTAGATGGCCTTTGATGAATTGCCTCCAGAGTGATATCCCTTTATACTGTATAAACTACAAAGCTAATCATGCTGCATGGAGGTCATCAGACATTTTCTGTCCTTTTCTGTTCTTCTTCATCGTATTTGGTGGTGGATATCATCATTATTATGGTTGCTCTTTTCGCCTACTCCTGTTTGGAGGCTGTCTGCCTATTGCAGCAACTCAAAGCTCACATTTTGAACATTTTTATTTACAAGTTGAAACATACTGGCACAAGTGCATTGTGGCATACAGTACAGTATTTTAAGGATAGTGTGAACTGACACAGTGCTAAAGAACTACAAGCAATAGAGAGTATGTTGTAGTAGTGAAATCTATGTGCAGAAACATACTTAACACTTTAAAGGTAATGGCTGATATGATTTCCATTTCTGTAGAAATCATTCTGTATTTTTTCTGTATTTTGTATTGCAAGTTAACATGACAGCTGTTTTTGCATGTTGTGTGAGCTAGAAAGTTTTGTTTTTTTAATGCAAATGCAAAAGTTCTGCTCCAATAAATTAAAGTCTCTGTTTTTTCCAGCACAAAACTAAAAGTGTGTTCAGGAGAAGAAATTCTGCCATTGAGCTTTTCCTCTCCCTCGTGTATTTGCTCCTTTTCTCTGCAAACTGTTTGATCAGTGTGATTTATACAAACAGAGTGTGGCTCTCTTTGTTTTTTGGGCAAACTTTTCACTCAACAGGTGGCGTATCTTAGTTTACTTTTCATTTATTTTTAATGGTTGGTCCTTCAGGCACTGGACTCATGAGCTCTTATCCTGCCCTGGTTTGCTATTGCATTGCCCCCGTGGGAGGGCTCCCTTGAGGGGAAATGGCTTGTAGCTAAGGTCATGCTTTCATTAAGCACGATTCTCTGACTGCAGAAGCTGCCTTGCCAAGCTTTGAGGGCACTATGTGTCAGCAGCCTCCCTCTAATGTCTCATGGTGAAGAGCAAATCATCCAAACTTCACAATATATTAAATACCGACCTGATGAATGGAACAGAAGAAAAATAACTTTTTTAAAGCATTTATTGCTCTCTGTATACTGTAGAGTAGTAAATGTGTGTTTCAATACTTGATGTTTTTTCTTTTAACTTAAGTATTTTAATTATGTGTTTAAAATTTACACCAAACTACAGGGTTTACTCGCTTATTAACAGCAACTTTGATCATGGTATAAACCTTAACTGATGATCTCCTCAAGATTAATCAGAATCTCTCCAGAGTTTTTCGTTAGTTCCACTGGAAAAATGTCTCCGGAGAAATATGCATCAGCATCTGCTGGATGTATTAGCACATAGTTTGATACAGATATTCATGGCTTTGATGTGAGATATCCAGATTACTTTGGTGATCCTAATCCTTTGAGGTTCATATCAGCATTTTTGAGTGAAATGTCTCAACACTTACAGGATGATTAAAATTTCATATGCACATGATGAACTATAACAGTAATGGGAATCTGGTGACTTTCAATCTACAGTAGTAGATTTTTTACCTTTTTAATCTTCATCAAATGTTTTCTTTCCTTTATCAGTCTCAGCTGTAGATAGTAAATGTGAATGTGTGTCTTTGAAGAACAAACAAATGACTGTTAATCTATAAATGATTGAATGAAACATGGGGACAGAGGTCTATTTTCTTTTAATACAGTATGATGTCCCAGTACAATATGCCAACAACTGGTGCAGCTGCCTCACTGACTATATAAAGCTGTTTATATAAAGCTGCTTCTGTCTACTGCTTTCCCTCTGTCAGCACTGGGTCTCTAGAGGAAGGCTGGGAGAATTTGTGACCATAGACCTGCCATATACATATGCTCTTGTGCATACATACTGTACAGTAGCCCAGTTGCCTTTAAGCCCATTAGCTGACTTGCACACAATCCATAAAGTGCAATGACAGGACCTCACCAAGTTGTAAATGTTTGTGTCTACATGTGCTGTAAGTGCATTTGCCAACTTGCAAGTCAGAGGCACTGAAGTAGAGCCATGTGAGGTTACTACTAAGACTGTTTTTTTTTTTTTGCAGTGCAACCCTGTCAGCAGCCACTGAAGCATGCTCTCCTGTCTGCTTTAAAATTAAACATTTTTCCACGGGATCGGGTCGGGCTTTATGAGTATACTGCCTCATGCTTCAACCTGCCAATTAGTCCTAGCCTCCACTCCTCAGCACCACTGGTGTAAAACCCAGAAGGAATTGTAAGAAGGCCTTACACGTTCAGAGCCATGTATTTGCCCCAGCTGTACCACATTCTGACCAGGTCGTGCTAGTTGAGAGCTGAGCAGCAGAGCTGTGTAGGTGCTCGTTATATTTTTACTCTTCCTTTTACATCATTTTAACTTAGATTCTTCTTTTGGCCACAATTGTTGTCTTTGGGAGCCCAGTGGAGTGTGCTGTACGTCTCTTGATTGTTTTCATGAAGCAGCACCAGCAGGCTGAAGTTGGAGTGGCTACAATTTCTATGCACATAATTTGTCTGACTTTGAAAAATGAGTTGACTTTTGGATTTTATGCATCACACTAACTTCAGAGCACCATAGGATGTCAGTCATCTTACTGGATTTTCTGCCATCTTGTCATTTATTAAAAGAAATAAGGAATAAGGATTTTTTTCCTACCTCTTCCAAGCATTATATAAATGAAGTTTGAAATGTTACAGGAAGTTACTTGAAAGTCTATAAATACTGTATTTGAACTTCCACATCAATGTTTTGTCGGTAGAATCTCACAATAATGTCCTTGAGCCCTTTTCTGCTTTAAAGAGCAGTATGTCACTGTAATAGAGCAGTAAATAAAAAAATAAAAAGATTTGGTGTGCCACAACTACAGCTGCCTTTGTAAAATATCTTTCAGGCATTTAAACCTCCTAAACTGATGCTTGTTGTCAGAAGGGAAACTTAAATGTTCCTTACCCTTTATACCAATTTTGGGAGGGAAAACAACACAAAGAAAAAAACAAAGACAAACACTTGAATGAAAAACATCTAAAAAATATATAATCAATTGATAGGCGGATGAAATAGCTTATTTGGAAGGGTCTGATAATACTATTTGGCTCGGAAACCTGTGTTCGCCTGGAGATAGCGATTTCACACTAAATTATGCAGGGCATCAAGCACGCCAAAGCCATCACTAAGCACTCAATAACTGCCTACAAAGGCTTTAATGGGCTTTACACAAGTTTTATGTCTGATATATTTTAGCATTACTTCACTGGAATCATCTAGAAATCTCGAGAAGCTGTCGCATTTCAGAACAATGCCGAAGCCTTAAATTGTTTGCCTTTTGTACTCCATCAGATGAGCCTTTAATTGGAGCACTTGGGTGTATTATCTGTGCTTTACTCCCTCTGATCAGTAGGGAAAATGCCCTCACGAATGAATTAGTCATCTACAAAAGATTGCTGCTGCTGTAAAATGACACGCGTCTCATTTTGACCTTCGTAGCCATGTTAAAAGCTCCGTGGTCACCTACAGAGGCACAGGTAGAGGGTTGGGTGGATCCAGAGCTGGATTTATTCTGCTATGTCTTATTTCATCTTCTATTTCAGAACATAATCAGAGTATACCTTGATGATTTCAAAAATAGTGACTATAAAACTACTTGGAATGACAATGAACTTGGCATAACTGTTTTAATATGATCGACAGTCATGCTTTTAAGAAAGGCAGTATTTTTTTATGTCTTATGTCATTAACATTAATTTTCTAGGAATATTTGAAAAGTTCTATTGTTGTGGTTTTTAGGAACTCTCCAAAGCCAAAAACTGCACTTCCCCTGAAAGGCTGCATGTTTTTAGCTTGTTGTTTTAACAGTTTTCTTCCATATACAGTTATTTAAAACAAAACAGACACAATTTTTAGCCTTCTGTGACTATGATAACACAAGGGGGTTAAACAAAGAACTCCTGAGCAATGGAATTGCTTATAAGACTTAGTGATTTATCAAGAACGAGTGCATATCCGCAAGAAGCTGACATATGTTTTAATTTGTTTCTTCTATTGCACTCTGGGTAAAACCATCCATCTTTCCCTTTTATGAGTTGTTTCCAAAGGGCCCGCCACTATAAAGTGTCACCAGCACTCAACTGTCTCCTATTAATGCACAAACGCCAAACCCATGTGAGGAGCTTGCCTGGAGCAATTGGCTGTGTGCTGTGTGTTTCTCTAAGGAGCAGAAATGTCACCAAGCAAGAAAAAACAGCAATCATCTCACCCCTTGCTCTTTCTCTTTTTCAATATTCTGTGAGGTCTAGGAAGCAATGAATAAACAATAGGGGAAGCAAGTATTACATGCACAGCCCAGAGCTTAAACGGTTGGGCAAATACAGCTGCTGTTCTTTTCACATGCCCGACTCAGTCATGACTGCCCTGGCTTGTGCCTATTTGACAGATAGTATGTCCTGGACTCTGCCTGATCGGGATACACATTACTCTATTATCAAAGAGGTACAAAACAAACCAAACCTACCAACTGCTTTTCTCTTTTCTTTTTCTTTTTTTTTGTTCTGGTGGAGAGAGACAAACAACACTATGACAATATGGGTGGGGGGTGGGAGTAGAGAAAATAGGATGAGAAAAAAAAATAATTGAAATGGTTTGTAGCCCATCGGCCTGGAAACCCTATATTATTGCTTTTATGTTTCCTTCCATCTGCTGTTCCTCATGGCACTTTTCTTTAGCCACACCCCTTCTCTTTCTATCCAAATGTTACGTCAGTCCTTTTCTTCCAGGTACATATAAGCAAATGTAGTATTTGAATTACTAAATATTTTAAAAATGCATTGTCATCATATCTGGGATATAAGCCATTTAAAGCCTCTCTGCTGCCAAAAACATGTCGCGTTGTTGCAAATGATCGCTTTGATTTTAGAGTTGTAGGCAACCAAATGTAGCCTTCTTCTTCTTCTTCTACTTTTTCTTGTAATGAAAGATATCTGGTTTCCATTCTTGCCATTTTTCAATGGAATCTGTGAGTGCTCCCTTGGGACAATAACAGGAGAAAACACATTATCGTAATAGCTCACCCTGCCTTTTAGTCTTGTTTGTGTCCCCTCAAAAAAACCCACCATTAAACAAATTACTTCATGTTTTGCTAAGGTAAAGCTTGTAAAAGATGCTTTTCAGAATGCTAAAGCAGTTACCAGAGAACTTTAATTCCTTTGAATAGTGGGGAGCTAAAGATGCTGAGGTGCAGGCCTTTTACATTAAATGAAAACGGTAATGGTGGGGCAAAGAAATTGACTGTGTATCGAAGAAATGGAGCTGACCAAAAATCTAATTCCTAACTTTGCTTTGTGGGACACTTCCCTAAAGCAAAATGAAAGTCAAACGAATGACAGTCAAAACGCGGAAGCAGGCTGGGTGATGGAGGCAGACAGGTTTGACCTGTTGCACTTGTAGCTCTCGTCAAATTAAACACGCTTGCTCAATTAGGGAAATACACACGAGAGGTCAGCCGGTCATTGCTTATAAGTGTGAGTGCGTTTACACCCTAAGGTGTAGTAGTGTGAGGACACTTGAACTAAAACCTTCTCTTGTCAGATACAATACAGCACATGAGACTCCTTTCATCCTGCAGCTCACAGTGTCTGCCTTTATCACAGCTTTGACCGTGGTCCTCATCACTTCAAGCTAGAAAGCTGGTGGGAAATGTGTTTGACCTTGGTAATGCTTCGAGTTCATTTTAACTGCGCAGATCTCCATGAGCAGTATTGAATTCACTACACTAAGGCATTTGAAATAAACTGACCAACTAATCAATTGCTGTCCTTAGATCCCTCTTGAGAAAAGGTTAGCCATGCCTAAGGTCAGAAACTTAGTGAGCAACAACCTTCAGGCTACTGATTGTGGGTGTTAATAGCCTACCATTACCCATAACCTTTATTCACACTTATAAAAACAGCCCAACGCAGCCAACCCCATTTACAGACTGCAGCATTTTCCAAAATATATTTTGGATTAATCCACTGGACTTGATGTCCAGCAGGTTCTGCCAAGCAGTTGGCAAAAACATTTTTTCATGATTTGCTGGATTAAATGAGACGTGAACCTAGTAAAACTACATCAAAGGTAAATGCCTATGTGTGCCCTCACATACATCATACCATCTTTGAAATATGAGCTCAGAATGTGCTAGTCAGCTTGTTTTGAGGATGCTATTCTCCTAACTTCATCCAAAGATATAAAATAACCTTTTTTTAATAGAAACATGCTTAGACTTATAATCTTGATAAAAAGATTTGTTTTAGGTTCAAGGTTCTAAATTTGGGCAAAAAAAAAGTAACATTTTTGCAACTGGCTTGACTTGATACAATCTCTCCTCTAAATTTCTCTGGAGGCCGTTGTGGTTGCCAGACCTGTCCGCTGGTGTCATGTCAGCTGCTTCCTGGCCAGATTATATCATCCTGATGCCTTCCCTGTAGCAGTGACATGCATGTTGAACTAAGAAGTCACATAAGGATGACACACTGGCTATACTGTGTTTGGCAAAAGACATATATACATGTAATACTCAGTAATCAAATCGTATCTTTGTTGTGATCTTACAGTTTACTCCAGAGACTCAATAAGAAGACTGGTAATAGTCTTGAATCTGAGTAGTCTCCAAGCCCTGCTGTATATGACAGAAGTGCTTGTCAGATTCCTCCACATCCATCAGATTCAGGGTTATTGAAAGTGTCACTGTCACTTTGTGTTTGCGCTTGGGTGTGTGCGCGCAAACACATTGCAATTGGATGTACCTCTCAGAAAGCCTTTTTCTGCCTGTGTGTGCGTGCATGCTTAGCACTGCAAACTTTCGTGCTCATGTGCGTGGCTGTCCTGTCCACTCTAGGCTGTTGTGATTTCACCTCACAGTGAAAAACTCTGAGTGACATGCATGATAGCAGTGAGCAGGGATGCTCAAGAAAAATGCCCCCAAGTGGACAGTAAAAGTGGATTTGAGTAGCACTAGTGTGCGTGTGAAAAATGAAAAACAAAGCAGACGGCCTGGTTTTGAGAATTCAACACAGTAAACCAAACTGAATAATTCATAATTTATTTGGATGGCTTTTCAACCCAGGCAAGGATTAGGGGAGATGGCTGGGCCCTGTTTTTGTGGTGGCCCTGCTGCTACGTGTCTTACATTATTAAGATGTGCACGCTTCTTTGTTGATCTTAAATGGTACAAGATGATGGCAGGAGGTTTTGAAAATGGTCTTATGAGGTAATAGTGATTCTATGGTCTTTCCTGTGTCCCCTAATGGCTCTGACGTTATGGAAGAGAGCATGGTTTAGCAATAAAATAAGACAGGTGAGATGGGTACGGGAGTTTTCCAGCACTATGTGACAACTGACAGCTTAATGGCTTTCCCTGGTTTGAAAGTCCCGTTTAAAGTCCCGCTGCTGTTATTGTTGGAAAAAAATACAAAACTGGTGACTGTGCTGTGAACCTGCTTTTCTGTTTGTATTCTTGTCAAAAAATAACAAAAAAAAATCTTTCCAAGAAAGGAAGTATTTCTCTTTTTTGGATACAGCCAGGGTGAAGTGATAACTGTTCCACTGTGCCTGGAAGAGAGTCTGAAAAAGGACAGAGAGGAAGCGTAAGCATGACAGTGGGTCTTGTAGAGAGAAATTCACTCCAATAAGGTCCCATGACAAGGCCAAAACAAAATCTGTCTTTAGCTGAACATCATATCTCTCTCATACAAAAAAGGAGCTGCATTAATGATTGAGACCTCTTACAGAGTTGTGACAACAAAGATGACACTCGCTGTTTTGCTGGAAAGTTCTCCGAAGGGGGACCTGTGACACTCTCTAGTTAAGGGCCTAGATCCTGATTGAATGACCTTGTCCCCAACCACCTTTATCTCAGCTCAGGAAGCTGAGTAGCAGATCCACTAATTGAAAGGTTGGTGGTTCAATCTCTCGCTGCTCCAGTCTGCCATCCTTGGGCAAAAATCCTGAGTTGATCCTGATGTGTTCATCAGGGTGTGTTGTATGTTAAAGAGAGTGTGTGAGAATGAGTCATTTTATATAAAGTGCTTTGAGTGTTCAAGTAGAGTATAAAAGTGCTATAGAAGATCCAATACATTTACGATCCTGAATTGCCTGATGTTAATGAATTTTACAAGCCCCACCCAACCAAGTTATTGGACTTTGGGTTGCATACTTGTTTGGCTCTTTTTATATTCCATCACCTTAGTGGGGGTTTGAGTTTCAAGTTGAAAATATACACCTATTTGGCAGTAAGGATGAGCAAGTGTATATTAACAACATTGGTTGTTTAGAATATGATCTGTATAATCAGGTTTGGTGTGGTACTTCTCTTTCCTATTCCAATTGACGTTTGTACCACTCTTTCATTGATGTCACTGACACACTAGGAATCCTTTCTCTGCATCTTTTCATTTTGGAATTGGGGAAAAAAGCCACATTGTGGTTCCCCTTTTCTGTGTCCACTCCCCTCCCCCAGTCTACTCCATGCTGTCCCTGGTGAGACATGCTGAATGGAGACCCATAATGAGCGCCTGTCTGTTTCAGCTGACATAGTGAGCTGTCTGAAGCTGTGATGTGTCACTTCTCCCCCCTTCTCCCTCTCTCTCTCTCTCTCTCTCCCTCTTTCTTTCTCTCATTCTGTCTGTCTGCAGAATAAAGGGAATCCTCCCCCCAAATGCTTCCAATTTCCACATAGAAGAGGTTCATTCCTCCTTTAGTGAGGTCCCTGTGGCTTAGATTTGAGTTACACACACTATCACACACTTACACATCAGTAAAGACTGTTTTTTCCCCTTACTGAGACCTAACCTTGCTCTGCTTTCATTTGAAAGAGAGATGATGAGGGAAAAAAAGGACTGTTTAAGAGTTTCATGTCATTTTCACCGCAGGTGTTTTTCACTTTTGGGATTGCATTATGAGTTTTCACCCTCTTTGTGACAATTACAGAAAATAGCTTAGTTTGTTGCAGTGCTGTCACTTTCTGAAGCTGTGCTGTGCATTGCCACAAATTGCCTAATTCAGAATCTTCAACCATGGTCCCTCTAGTGCAAAACAGAGTTTGTTTTTCATTAGGGTAAGTGAGGCAGTTGGCGAGAGCACATATGTCTGGCAGCAGTAGCAGTAAGAACGACAGCCTGTTTACATGTGAGTGAGCATCCTGATAAACCTGGGTCTTTTTATCATAAGCCACGGAGTGCATGATACAGAAAGATGTTAAAAAGGTCGGTGATATTGTAAGCTCTCAAAGGGAAAGGTAGTTTTTCATAGATCATTGCTAAAAATTCCTCTGTAATAAGAATAAATGAAAAATAAAAAGTTTTCACACAGGTTGATTCACTAGGCCACTTTGAAGTGTGAAATCTGTAGCTGAACTCAGGTTTGTCCTACCAGACAACTAGTGTAACATCCACAAAATGGTTATTGAAAAAGTTGTGGTGCAGCCCCAGAAGGTCTGCAACACATAAGAACCGCCAAAACACACAAAAGGTACATGACACATTTGACACTGTCAAACATTCAGTTTGTCATTGTTTTTTTTATGCTTTGCTTTTTTTGCACAACAAGGTCACATTTTGAAGGATTTTAGACAGTAAATGAAAGAAGCTTGCAATCTTTTTTATTCGCCAGCAAGGAGAGACTTTTGTCTCAAACAACAAAAAATAAGATGGCAAAATTTGAAGTTCCTAAACATTATGTCACAAACTAATGGCCGATGCCATGTTAGCAACCTCCATCTTTAATATACAGCCTATTGACATTCACAGAAATTCACCCATTACATGTACTCAGATATCAAAACCAAGTGTATAATTACATACATTTGTGTAGCCGTTGCAGTGTAGAACTGTTCAGAGATATCGGGGGTTTTCCACCTCTAAGTCTTATTCCTCAGTTAATCGACAAGGCGAGCCACTGTACACTGAACACCTTGTATGATGTATTATACAGTGTTTATTGATCACTTACAGAATGAATGCCATCTCAGGACATTGACCGATCCAGAATGTATGGAGAATGGATTTTTATGTTTGAATAGCTTGCCCTAATGCACCCATTTTATCTCTTGAGGCGTTCAAGTGCGGTGTTTGTTACAGCACTACTGTGTGTGGCCTTATTATGTGATGTAGTAGTGAGAGCTAGAAGTTTGAAGTAAAAATTAATAACAATAAATCCACATTTAAATTATTTTACATTTTTTGTTTGTGACCTTATTTCTTTCTTTTAATAGATTTCTGTCTAGGGTGGAGTCTTGGAATGGTTGACACATGCTGATTTTCCCTAGGAGACACGCAGCAACATTTTCCAATGATTTTGGTTGACATATAAATGCTATTCTAAGAAAGCTAAGCATACATCATTCTTTGTTTTGTTTTTTTTGTAGTCGATCCCATATATTTGGAATCAACAGTCAAAAAGCGATGAATCCCTTTTGTGTTCTGTTTGTTTTGTATCTGTCTAAGACTCTTCCTCACACATCTCTCACCAACAAACACACTCATATGAAAATTTGCAAGCACACACACTGTCACACATGCTCGAGTGCACACAAAGAAGTGAAAACACCAAAAAAAAGCACTACCCACATCCTGTTTAGTGAGCTCCCTGCAAGCCATGGTGAGTGTTTGTACTTCAACCACAGAAGCCGTATGGAGCCTCAAACTCCTGCACTTATCTCACCGCACTCTCCTTAACCTGGCAAACTGTCTGAAAACATTCCCTTGATACAGCTTCACCTCTACTGTGTTATGCTCCACAACAAACAGGGCTCAAACAGTTTGGCAGATATATGATGAATCTCTTTCAGCGGCAAAGTGGATTTGGGTTTTGAATCGGGGAATGAAAAGAAGAAAATAAACTTGCTTTTTTTTGCCTGTTTGGAAAATGAGTTTATGTAAGTTTGATTGAATTATTATGGAATCACATTTATCCAAGTATGTTTTAAAACAAATAATTAAATTTTTTCTGTATTAAAATGCATTTGGATATTTTTTTAACCAGAAATTGCAGTATAACAAAATAATACAACAAATCTGAGAATGTGATTACAAAAGTTATGTTTTCTGTTAGTTGCATTTCCTTTTTTTTTTTTTTTTTTTTTTTTAAATGCTCTGCCATCACGTAATGTTAGTTGCATTTCCAAGGTTGACACCACATGTAAACTCTCATGTACCTTTTAATTGAAGGTGCCTGAAAAAGTAAACGAAGATGGATGACTCGCATCGTTTCACAGACAGAGTTCTGTATTGGTGATAATACACAATGCTTTTTAATCCACATAACCAACGATACGGTCACATATTTCACAATATTTTTATTACATTAATAATGGAGCAATAAATAGTTTGTGTTGTGATGTTAGCCAGAAAGCAAAACTGCATCTTGATAGAGCTGGAATCTCCAGTAATAAAGCTGCTATTTTTGTGCTCTGCCTATGTTACAGCTCACAAATCATATACATTTTTTTACACTCCAAGAACCAATAAATAAATAAAAAAAATAAAATAAAGTGGAATAAGGCTAGAATGCTAATTTATAGCAGGCGAAAGAGTGTCTCTTTATGTAGGAAAACAGAGATCTAAGCTCAGCTGTGGCAACAACAAAATGCCATAGAGTTTCTGAGTGACATGGAGAGGCATTAACCTGCCTCATGAGAGGGAATTATTCACCAGTGTAGAGCCTTGCTATGGTGGCCACCTAACTTCCAAGCCCCAGCCCTTTCCCTTTGCACCACCCTCATCAGCATGCATTATTCTTTTTTTGGTGTCTGTTCACATTGGCTGACAAGCTCAGTTTGCTTGGCGTAGCCTGGAGGTACAACCACATCACACATGCAGCGCTCCCGTTTCTCTCGCTGTCGCACGGGCTGTTAACAGTGGTTTCAGAGTCAGGGAATGTGAAAATATTCAGCGTGAAGTGGAAGGTGGTGGGGTTGGGGGTGGGTGGGATTTGACTAAAGAGAAAAAGGACTGGGGGAGGGGTTGGGGGACTTGAAAGTGTGACACCACACAGACTTGCCAGTGTTGGCTGATGTGTCTGGCGATCCTGAAAGGTTAACAGGCACCAACCTCCCCTCTGTCCAATGTGACATGACACTCTCTCCGCTGCCGTCGCCCGCTTTGATGTGACGTTCGCTCACGGTTCATGAACTCTGGGGGCCTTGAGTGGGATCTTTCACTTTGTGTTGTGTGGGACATCATAAAGAGTGGCAGCACAAAGAGAGCCCAATTAACTATTTTCTGGATTTTTGCTGTTCTTTGATCTGTCGCATACAGACTCATGACGGAACTCGCACACGCACAAACAGTCTCCCATGCAACTGTAAACACATATCCATGCCGCACACTCGCACACAGTGTTATGGTCCCCCCCTGCCCCGCCCAGAAACACATTGTCTCCCTTCAGAGCGGACATTAATAAGAAATGAGTCCTTTTGAAGCGTAGCTGTGGGTTGTCAAATCTCTAGTGACATCATCTCACCCAAGAATAGCCTCCTCCCATCTTTTAACATACACTCCTACACATTCAGCCTTCCTTTGTGCATATGCAACACTGTAAGGAGAGTCTGTATCCAAAGGTGTCCTAACTTGTTACCAAAATGTATTCACTTCCTGGAAACACACATGATCCCCACACTTCATGTTTACTGCAATGCAAGATAGTAACACAATTTTTGTTCTCTCTGTCTGACGTTGCCTGCACCCACTCCTCATTTACTTTGAACATTGATTTGTGGTATTTTGGCTGGATGGAGAAATCAAAAACCAAATCACACCTGTAGTATTGTTCAACTGTGTGTGTGTGTGTGTGTGTGTGTGTGTGTGATCAATTTATTCCTTTAGTTCAGGGGTGTCGAACTCCAGGCCTTGAGCACCAGTGTCCTGCAGGTTTTAGATATCACCCTGGGTCAACACACCTGAATTAAATGATTAGTTCATTACCAGGCCTCTAAGGAACTTCAAGCCATGTTGAGGAGGTGATTTAGCCATTTAAATCAGCTGTGTTGGATCAAGGACACATCTAAATCCTGCAGGACACCGGGCCTTGAGGCCTGGAGTTCGACACCTGTGCTTTAGTTAAAGGCAGAAGGGCAGAAAACAGTTATCAGTACATCAGGAAGAAAGGTGGGATCCCCCCATTTCTCTGCTCATATTTACAGGGTTTTTTTCTTCCTTTTTTGATGTGATGTGAATGCAGGGTTTCCTCCATCCCAACTGACTTTTGATGTACAGCGTGTGTTTGAAGCTTAGCCTGTCACTGCAATATCTCTGGTAATGTAAAGCACCCCATGCCCTCTCCGTCACCCTGAACAACCCCCTCCTGACTGTGCACACACTCTCGCCCATGGCGGATTTGCTTCCCAGTTGCTTCTTGCTTTGATGGTGTGATACAGTTGTTAAAGCACGACACTCTTTTATCTTTTTTCATGCCTTCATGGTGTGATTAGGTGTTCAGTGTTTCCTGTCAGGTCACAAACCCAGTTGTTCCTTTGCTGTCAAATTACATGACTAGAACTAATGCATTATGTGATGACAACATGTCCAAATTAGTGTTATTTGTAAAAAAATAAATAAATAAAATACTTGATTACTCTGAGTACAAATGCACATTAAACAAACTACTTATATTCAGCCTTTATGATTTTCTGAATGCAATAAAATGTTAATTATAAGAAGTCAGAAAATTCTGTTGGAATTGCTTCCAACAATGTAAACTGCCACTCACAGTATGTCACGCCATGGAATCTATCTTATAGATGATAGCGAACTAGCATCCTCGTCTCTCTGCCTGACACCTGTTATACTCATATGAAAGATGTGCCTCCTCCTCGGTGCTGCTGCTTTAAGATTCGCTTTGTGCTGCCGGTAAAAGCTGCCTCAATACACAGTCTGAAAACCTGTAAATTGTCAGTGTGAACTCTGCACACAGACAAGATTGTTTCTTTTTTTTTTCCCTGTAAAAAATGTTTTACCACAACTTCACATGGAAAAGTATCCTAACACGCTGCACGTGAACATGTAGGAGTCGATCGGTTATACAGGATAGACCACCGCACAGACCAACACACTCAGCAAAGAAAAATAAGCAAAAACAACAATGCCCATTTTGAAATTGCTTTCAAGTCTTTGGTCACGAGAGAACTGTAATTTTTATATTTGCACATATCACCAATGGATCTTTAACATAAATGTGCCGGGTGAGGATTCATTGTTCATCCTTAGTTGATTAGTGTAGTTTATTTTATGTAACACATTTCTAAATGCTAAACGCGCTCTGCCATGTCCACATGTAACCCTGCCATTTATTTCCCTCCTCTGCTGGCCCTCTTATATACACACCATGTTGACTTGTACACGGCATTTTCACCAGGAACAATGTATTCATAACTAACTGACAGACAGTAAAAGAGCTTGTAAACTTTGTGGTTAGTGTCTGACTTCTTTTACAAACATGGGGCCGCATGCACCCACGAGGCAGATACTGTATTGTCAGAGGCCTCTGACCCCATGGAAATTATTTTTGGATATTAGGGCATAACCAAAGTTTTCGTCTGCTTTTAGGCTTTTTTCACATGCTGTTTTTCTTTCTTTCTTTTTTTCTATTGCATGCAGCAGGATACATTTTCCAGTAAATGCTTTCTAGATTTGTTTGTGAACTCATTAAATATGTTGTTCGTACACCACAATAAATTTATTTTGTGAGCTATTAATGGTTAAAGTGCTTTACACCGCTTTATGTTTCATTCTGGTCTCTCTCTTTCCTGTTGATTATACTCTTGCCTCATTTGTCACAGCGTTTGAAAAGTGTGTCATTTCCTGTGTGTTCGTGGCCTGACCCTATTCCATTTATCAGCTTTTTGTGAGACTCTAATTGTCATTGCTCTTGGCACAATGTTGTAGCTTTTTTTGTGCTCACCAACAATTCATGTTCAACCTGAATTTTCACTTGCAGTTCTCCATTCTGCAAAGCCATTAATGTGCGGTTATGATCAGGATCTCCATCATGACAAATGACATGATTCATGTGCAACTTCCCATAAAGCAGTTTCCCATTTATTAGTGATTCATTATGAAGTCTGTTTTTTTTCATGGTATTACCAAGGCTAAAATATATTGCACACAGATTGAGGTTATAGTAAACTTTGATCTTATTGGCTTATCAAAGAGGTCATTGTAGATAGGAAGTGTTAAATGTCACAGTTTTACAGTGATAAAAAGACAAGGAGAAAAGAGCACTTACAAAAATAACCACACTGTACTTTGGCAGTTTTTCTTTCAGTATTATTTTGACATGTGGTCGCAGCAGTGAATGGAATCTGCTCCGATAGTTTAGATTGCTCCCCGTTGCCTTGTGCTCCTCTTCATCTGTCAGCAGCATTAGGTGTTCCCCAGACAGGGTCTTAATAGTGGCAGAGCGTAGGGGACAGGGCCTGTAATGGAAGCTCTTTGTCCAGTTGTCACTTTCACTGCTCCCATGGAAAAATCCTGCTGGCCATTGCGATGAGCCCTCTAGGTAACAGCCACAGCTCTTCTGTCACTGCTTGACTAAAAGCATGTGTCACACTAAACTATCTTAACTTTGTTCTGCCTTGTTTTCTCTTGATCTCACTTGTTTTTCCAGCCAATTGTTTTTTTGTTTTTTTTTTTGACAAATGTACTTCATATATAGTACGATAAGTCATGAGAATATCAGCTTTTATGTCATTTGAAACATGTGAAAAGAAAAATAGTACTTTTGACGTTGTCTCACCTGATATGTATACAAATGCTTTGTTGTTGCATTGCCAAGATACGGTTCAGTAAAGAAAGGAATAAAAGCTTTATGCCATTAAAATTCCTTCATGTCTCAGATGCCAGAGTTCCCATCTTATCATCTCCCTGAAGTGGTTCTGAATACCTTCCACTTGACTTTGTATTAGTTGAATTTAAAGGGAGCCCTGGCTACATGCAGCTCTTCCTCTGGGTAAACATTGTTGAGTGTGATAAAAATTTTAGAGAGAAATTAATTTTGCCACAGTTCAAGGAAAAGGCCAAAAAAAAAAGTGTATCGCGGCAACCAGTTTGAATATAAAGCTAGGGGGTTGCCATATGATTCATCATCTGCAAATACCACTTCTCTCAAGATGACATGGAGTCGGACCAGCGAAGGCTGCTCATTTGTGCATGAATAATGAGACCAATAAGCTTCAAACCCTGAAGTTGCTTCAGCTCCAAGAATCTGTAGTATAGGTTAGCGTGAGTGCCGATGAAGGCATGCGCATATAGTTATAGAATTATTTTGATTGATCGTATTCATTGAAGTATCATAGATGGCAAAGAAATCTACTGTATATTATTAGGTTGCGTAAACTATATTATTGTTACCATCACACCAAGTCTATATGGAGTAGCATGCTTTCTGGGATGTGGCTTTGTGTGTAAGCTTTTTATCCTGGTTCATTTGTGGACAGTAATGTGGATATGTGCACACAAATGCATACCTTTCTTGATCACTTTGAAGGTAGTTGTACGCTCACTTTTTAAGATAACTTAAAATAAAAAATATTCAATATTCTCTGGGCACTATTTAACCATTCTTTGAAGACCCGTACTGGCTCTCAAAACTGCTCTTAAATGACTGTGCTGGACTTTGGATATACTAGCTGTACTTGAACTTTGGATGGGGTTTTTGGTGTTTAATGGCACGTGACATAGAGCTTCTGTGTGTAATACTGGCACCTTCTGGTTATTGTAGTGTGGTTTGTTATTTTATATATTTGTATTTTTTTGAGATTTTTTTTTTACATATATAGTTTTTTTAAAGGGGTATTCCAGTCATGTAGCAATGCACGTCCACAAAGATTATAGATGCAGGGACCTTTTATTCCACAAACACTGGATTCACCATTTAACATATACAAAAGCAACCATGAGCATCTTGCCCTCATCAAGTATTCACAATACAAACAAAAAACTTGACTATGAAATCAATTCTGTTTTGCAGTAAGTTCAGATGTTTGCATAATGTGGGGGTTTTGCCCATGCCCCGCCTTCCCCCAGCTTTCTTATCTCCTCCAGCAGAGGGTAGTGGGCAGACCTCCATCCCACAGGCCAGCTGGATTACGCTTGTTGGTTTAATCCCATTCATTCTCTCAGTACTCTGTGTCAAACCGAAACCTACTGGACCATCATGTCCTTTAGTCTTGCTTACACATTTACACGCACACACATGCACACAGGCATACGTACACGCACATGTACTGAGGTGTCTGTGTTTGATAAGGCCCGTGTGGAAGTATTAGCCCATCAGCCCAGCTCCATCACATCATGGGAAATCCCTTTTCCTCCAGTGATCCCCAGTCTGCCCTTATCACCACATCCTGCTCTAAAGCCCTAAACCCTTGTGTCACTACACGCTGCTTCTGTGTCAGGGATCAACTCTGATGTGCGTGTAGAGCGACTAAAACTGAAAATGCTGTTTACATGTCAAAATGACTTCAGCTTTACAAGATGATTTTAAAAATGAAATGTTTACAGTAAAAGGCCAACAGGAGATAGAT
>NW_024582894.1:303044-342100 GCF_018398535.1 Haplochromis burtoni | reverse complement strand
CCCTTCACATGTCTGTGTGCATCATCACTAATCACGAAGAGTTTTATCTGGTTAACTTTATCATTAGAGCTTTTTAATCTTCCTATTATTTGATTTAGCAGTATTTAAAATTTTTAGTATGTCCTTAGGTTATTTTACACTTGCATGGAGCACAATTCTCTTGCATTGTTTTTTCACTGCAGCTGAAAAAAAAGGAGGAAAGGTTGTGTAATAACCAATGGATTTGCTGAAGGCAGCAGCTGTTTGCTGTTGAGTTGTGAGCCAGACAGTGTTGTATGGCATCTTGACTGGAAATGCTCTGCAAACAGCCAGCAGACTAAACAGATTATAGATCTGACAAGCAGAAAAAAAATAAATAATAAAAATTGCAACATTAGGAGCTTCAGACAGTCACAGACATAATGCAAACTGTACATCCATTTTCTAGCAAATAGCGTAGATGTGTGTATATCATAGAGTATGGTGCAATAATAGTTGTAGTTTGGGTCATACGCTCTCTCCAAGACAAATAATTATGTTTTGGGCCCAGTCTGCCTCCTCTTTAGGAGCCATTGTACTTTCAGCTATGCAAAGTATAAAGCCAATAATCACTAACAAAATAAACTTGCAGCAATAGTTAAATTTGAACAGTGGATATAATTTAATTAAATACATGTCTCTCAAGCAGTATGATAATATCACTCATTTTAAATAGTAGAACATCTTAAATCGTAGTTGCTTAAATTGTGCCTGTGATTTAACACACTTTACTTCATTGCACTCTATTGCATCTCAACATCTTTCCCGCAGCTGTTTGTGAGACATTAAGACATTATTCTTAATGACACATTCTGTCACAGAGTGCCCCAAATGCACGTACCCCCTGATTAAAATGTCATTGACGACCTAGTGGGTTGGACAGTTCATAGCCTACAAACAGCTGATGAAAGTAGTCGAAACATGACATAACACGTGGGAAATTTCCATCGCAGCAGGGGGTTTAGTCACTCTGCAAATGTCAGACACATTTTTTTAGGAAGACAAAAAAAAGAAGCGGGCCAGCCAGAGCAGGCACATTATCCTCAGCTTCACTCACATACACATTTTCTCATTTCCTGTTCAATTTTTGTGTTAACTGAGTCCTTTCAGCACTTAAAGGAGGGGTGGGAGTTTTCCTCAGCAGTATGCGAGAAGACCACGAGAAGAAGATTTTGTTTGTTGTGTTAGCTGTTGATAATAAATGCCAAATTATTTCTGTCTCGAAGATGAGCTGCAGGCAAGGCAAAGGTTGATCCACTGATAACCTACCATGTGGAAAATCTTCAAATCTGCCTCAGAGATGTTTTTTTTTAAATCATTTTTCTCACATTCAGTCACAGTTGCTTTTTACTTCATTTTGAGATCATCAGAAGCGTCAGCTGAGTTTGACTCAAGTATTTCTCAGCAGGGGGAAGGTTGTTCTACATCACTCGCTCTCAATATGTGTTGTTTTGACAGCATGTCCCAAAGAGCTGTTTTAGTCAAACAAGTGTAAAAGTAGGTGTCATCCATAATTTGTTGAGGGCAGACTTGTTGTTTTGTTGCCTTCATGCTCTGAGAGGTGATACACTGTTTTTTTGTTTTGTTTTGTTTTTTTTACTCACCTCTTTAATTGAACCCTTTGGGCAACAAGTGATCGAGGCTTTATACAGTCACATATTTTACTTTATCATTCATCCAGCACGGTGGCACGGTGGTTAGCACTGTTGCCGCACAGCAAGAAGGTCCTGAGTTCAATTCCACCATCAGGCCGGGGTCTTTCTGTGTGGAGTTTGCATGTTCTCCCCGTGTTTGCGTGGGTTCCCTCCGGGTACTCCGGCTTCCTCCCACCGTCCAAAGACATGCAGCTTGTGGGGATAGGTTAATTGATTAATCCAAATTGTCACTAGGTGTGAATGTGAGAGTGAATGTGAGTGTGAATGGTTGTCTGTCCCTGTGTGTTAGCCCTGCGACAGACTGGCGACCTGTCCAGGGTGTACCCTGCCTCTCGCCCTATGACAGCTGGGATAGGCTCCAGCGCCCCCCGCGACCCTGAAAAGGATAAGCGGAAGCGAATGGATGGATGGATGGATGGCATTCATCCACCAAAGCCTTAGATTAACCTTTCAGTAAATTTTCATGCAACAAATCTTTAAAAAAACTGGTTTGACATCTTTGGAGATAGATCACACAACTCTTGGGCAAGGATTTATGAAGGATTAATGTCACTGACATCCTCACATATTCCTTATGATACTCATAAAGTGACTTTTTTTTTAGAATGAATCTTTTTATGTAAAAAAACCAACAACAATAAATCAGATAAAGAGAATCTCTATAAATAGAGATGATTTTTTTTTCCTGACTTTGTTAAGGCATTGTCTTTTATTTTCACCTACCCACCAGTGGCAGTGTGTACAGTCCTACTCTGAGAGGCTGCTGTGCTACAGTGGCCCTGAGATGTCAAACGAAATGCAACTTTAAAAAAAAAACAGCAAACTGAAAAATACTGCAAAAGCAAGCATTACAACAGAAGTTGAATAAAATGCAAGAGAAGTAGAAAAAAACAACAACAAAATCTCACAAAACACAACAGAAATGTTTCTGGGGTCCCAATAACCTGATGGACCAGCTGGGGAAGTGACAGAAATCAAAAAAATGTGAACGACTGCAATGGGGCAGGCTTAAAACAGGACCATCAGAGTTGTGAGGGTTTTTTTTTCTATTTCCATTGATTTTTATTCAGCTTCTTTTGTGTTTTGTATGCTTCTGCAGCGGTTTTCTATTTGCTAGTGATTTCTTAAGCTGCAGTACATTTGATCTCTCATGGCTACCATAGACTGCCACTGACATAGTTGCACCTACTGATCACATCTCAACTTCCATCTGTTAACATAGCAAGGCATTTTTGAGCCTGCTCTGCTGGGATGTTCAGTCAAATGCTTGTTGTTTGGCTCTTTCTGCAGAATCACCAAAATGTCTTCAAGTTCCTCTCGCCACACACTCATTCCCAAAACCCCCATACCTTCTTGCTCAAGCTTAAGCTAAAACACTGCTGTGATACTCTAAAACACGTTCCCTCCTCATTTATTATGAATGGTCTGGCTTTGCAACAAGTAAGCTGCAAGAATATTAGTCCTGATTGAGTGCTTTCTGGTGAGTGCAGAGGCACCTTTTCTGCTATTGTTGTATGATCAGTGTTGCTATGCTTCTTGGAGCACGCAGGTTAAGTGCAGATTTATACAGCTGTAATGCAAAGTCATTTAGGCGGCCTTTCTGTTTTTTTTTTTTTTTTTTTAAACTAAACCTTTTAAGTTGGTCTAAGGTGAAAAGAAATGCTGCACTCAGAGACCATCAATCCATAGTGTCTCCTGTAAATGTGGGTAAGGAGACAGAGTGGGCCATCTACTAATAAGAAAGTTGGCAATTTTATCCTTGGCTCCTTCAACCTGCATGCTTGTGGGCACAGTACTAAACCCCCAGTTGCCCCCAATAAAACAACGTGTGAATGTCAGGTTATAAGTGCTCAGGCACTGAAAAGCTTTGATGGATGTACGTGTGCATGGGTGGACGAGGCTTGTAGTAAGAAACCACTTTACTTATAAGTACCAGTCCATTTACCTTTTTTATATGATTTGTTTTGGTGGTTTGGCCTCTGTGGTTTACTTACTTTATATAAACTCAGATAAAGACATTTTATTTTAGCATGTTAACACTTATGTCCACTTTATTGTAAATGTTTAACACAATTCTGGACTTGTTTTCAGGTTCCCTGAGTGTTGTTGTGATTATATGTTGTTCTGGTATTATTAAAATTGAACTGAACAGAGCTGAATTTATTAAAAATAATTGTGCCCAAGTCCTCTGTTCTTTTAGCTGTGAAGCATATCAGCCGACAACAACAATAAATTAGTTTCTTCTGGGTCTTTTTTTAATTTTATTTTGTTTTTGTCATTTTCAGTTTCTGGATAAGTTTCCATTAAGCCCCTCTCTCTGCTCTTGTTCACTAATATTGCATTATTTACAAGCTGGTGCAGCATTGAGCTGTTTCTATTACTGTGTGTGAAAGAAAGAGGGGGGAAAAAGGAGGAAAATGTGTACACATCTTGAGTGTGTGTGTGCTGATACACACATGTACAGCATACACAAAACAGGCATAGTCACGCACAAGCGAGCAGGCCCATGTCTGGTGATATAGCGTGAAATGGGACAGGTCATGGACATGGCTGCAGCACATCGGCAGGTGTTGACCAGGCCAAAACGATCTATTGAGTATAATTTGCACATGTTAGCCACTGTTGCCCTTTTCCCTTCAAGCAGCGCAGGTTCAGATCGAATCGATGTTCGAGGTCCTTAAACCTAAATAAGCTCTAAAATTGATTTGTTGGTACATTTTTACATCAATAGTTCATTGGTGGTGGTAGGATATGCATTTCAAAATAGACAAAAAAACCTTCAGAATTACCTGTGTTATATTAAGTTCAGTCAGTGGGATAGGTAGGAACGATGTGCATTTCATGTGTGGGCTAACTACCCTGAAAAAAGCTTAGAGCCATTTTGTCTGGCATCCATAGTGCTTGGGGTCCTAAGGGTCAGCAGCAGCACTCTTTCAGACCCGCAGGCCAAGCCAGAGGCTTTTCTTGCACAGACATACCCAGTAAAATCCCCTGTAATCAAGCAGCTGGAAGGTCCACATTGAGGGGATTTAGTGCAGTGTGGCAAGTGCCAATCTGTCTGCAATCAGGATTTACACAGGCCTAGCTCCCGATGGCATTCAGTAATTTCTAGCGCGATGCTTGAGACTGATCACAGTGAGTCATGATGTCCCTTGAATAGAAAGACAATGCTGGTCAAATACAGCCCATGATTCGTGGGTCTGGAGAATGGTGAAAGTAGAAGTAAGGATTTAATATAAACATTTTATATTTTGTACAAGCATGCCCTCAAAACTACCTCAGTTACTATTGTTTTTAATAGTTTTACAAAATATACAATGAATATAAATCTTTGTGATCCTGGTTCATGTTGACTTGATTGTTTAATTTCATAATTTCTGAAGATTTATCAGCTGCACATTCACACCCCCAGTATCTTGTTCTACCACCTCCCAAAGCTATTCTATTGGCTGTAGATCTGGAGTTTGGGCAGAATACTGAAGTACACTCATTGTCATTTTTATGTAAGATTTTTAAGATGACTCTTGCTTTGTGAAATTATCTGATGTCAAGCTGGACGTAAACATGAAAAGATTGTAAATCATGTCCATACACATGGTTAGCAAGCATACATAGAACGGCTGTGGCATTTAAACTATGATTGATTGGTATTAACAGGTCCAAAGACTGCCAAGAAAACATTTCACGCACCATTGGTGAGCCTTTGACCACTGCAGCCTCAAATTTGTATTCTTGGCTGACAGGAGTGGAACACGACATGGTCTCCAACTCTTATCAACCATCTGTTTCAATGTTGGACATTATGTGCATTCTGGGATGTTGATCTACTTAGCAGAGTTGCACAGAGTGGTTAACTGAGGTACTCTATCAGCACCATCCAGTCTCGCAATTATCTTACCTCTTATTGACAAGGTACTTTCGGCCAGAGAACGGTTGGTTATGTTTTGTTGTTGCTTTTCACATCATTAACTGTTTATAGAGTTTACTCTTTATGTGTGAAAAATTCTGAGAGATACAGTGGGGCAAAAATGTATTTAGTCAGCCACCGATTGTGCAAGTTCCCCCACTTAAAATGATGACAGAGGTCAGTAATTTGCACCAGAGGTACACTTCAACTGTGAGAGACAGAATGTGAAAAAAAAAATCCATGAATCCACATGGTAGGATTTGTAAAGAATTTATTCGTAAATCAGGGTGGAAAATAAGTATTTGGTCACCTCAAACAAGGAAAATCTCTGGCTCTCACAGACCTGTAACGTCTTCTGTAAGAAGCTTTTCTGTCCCCCACTCGTTACCTGTATGAATGGCACCTGTTTGAACTCATCATCTGTATAAAAGACACCTGTCCACAGCCTCAAACAGTCAGACTCCAAACTCCGCCATGGCCAAGACCAAAGAGCTTTCGAAGGACACCAGGAAAAGTATTGTAGACCTGCACCAGACTGGGAAGAGTGAATCTACAATAGGCAAGCAGCTTGGTGTGAAAAAATCAACTGTGGGAGCAATCATCAGAAAATGGAAGACATACAAGACCACTGATAATCTCCCTCGATCTGGGGCTCCACGCAAGATCTCATCCCGTGGGGTCAAAATGATCATGAGAACGGTGAGCAAAGATCCCAGAACCACACGGGGGGACCTGGTGAATGACCTGCAGAGAGCTGGGACCAAAGTAACAAAGGTCACCATCAGTAACACACTACAACGGCAGGGAATCAAATCCCGCAGTGCCAGACGTGTTCCGCTGCTGAAGCCAGTGCATGTCCAGGCCCGTCTGAAGTTTGCCAGAGAGCACATGGATGATACAGCAGAGGATTGGGAGAATGTCATGTGGTCAGATGAAACCAAAGTAGAACTTTTTGGTATAAACTCAACTCGTCGTGTTTGGAGGAAGAAGAATACTGAGTTGCATCCCAAGAACACCATACCTACTGTGAAGCATGGGGGTGGAAACATCATGCTATGGGGCTGTTTTTCTGCCAAGGGGACAGGACGACTGATCCGTGTTAAGGACAGAATGAATGGGGCCATGTATCGTGAGATTTTGAGCCAAAACCTCCTTCCATCAGTGAGAACTTTGAAGATGAAACGAGGCTGGGTCTTCCAACATGACAATGATCCAAAACACACCGCCCGGGCAACAAAGGAGTGGCTCCGTAAGAAGCATTTGAAAGTCCTGGAGTGGCCTAGCCAGTCTCCAGACCTCAACCCCATAGAAAATCTGTGGCGGGAGTTGAAAGTCCGTGTTGCTCGGCGACAGCCCCAAAACATCACTGCTCTCGAGAAGATCTGCATGGAGGAATGGGCCAAAATACCAGCTACTGTGTGTGCAAACCTGGTAAAGACCTATAGTAAACGTTTGACCTCTGTTATTGCCAACAAAGGTTATGTTACAAAGTATTGAGTTGTATTTTTGTTATTGACCAAATACTTATTTTCCACCCTGATTTACGAATAAATTCTTTACAAATCCTACCATGTGGATTCATGGATTTTTTTTTCACATTCTGTCTCTCACAGTTGAAGTGTACCTCTGGTGCAAATTACTGACCTCTGTCATCATTTTAGGTGGGGGAACTTGCACAATCGGTGGCTGACTAAATACTTTTTTGCCCCACTGTAAGCATTTTCAGGAATGCGCGATGAACCAGGCAATCTTGCACCAACAAACATTCCACTGTCAGATCATGTTTTCCATCATTCTAATGTTTGGTATGGAAATTAATTGAAGCTTCCAACTTGTATTGACTGAATGTGTTGCGCCGCTTTAACATGGTTGGCTGAATGGTAATTGCGCGAAAAAGCATGTGTGCAGGCATTCTTAATACTTTTGATATACAGAAATATCGTTGATGTGTTTCTGAATTCTTGTTTCATTTAAATATTTAGATAACTTGTATTGCTTTCTTCTGCCTAAGAGTATGGATTGTAGCAGACTATTGCCATCAGTGCACTTCTGTTAGCTGAGAATAAGTGTTTACTTTCTAGCCTGCTTAATTAGGCTGTTACCCAATATTGTTGGGCTCAGCTTGATTTATAACTGGTTTAATGCCCTTTCCTCCTCCATAGTATTTCTATTTATATAGTTTGTTTCAGTTGTAGTTTTGGATGTTTGACTTGAAGTAAACTTATTTCTTCTTTATCGCCTTTTTTATTGTCCTGTGTACACAGAGCCCCTATGCAATAAAAAAAGTAATCAACTCTTTTGGGCCTTTAAGTTATGTGTGTGTACACTGCACACTGGTGTTTATCGCTCATATATGGGATACGTGATGGAAGCTTTTCAGGAGAATTTTCTGTGAATTGTTTAGAAAATGTAAAAGAGAACAAAAAGGCAAAGGCGGAGGTGGGGAGAGGATGGGAGGCAGAGGATAAGAGGAGGTTTGTAAAATGCTGAAACTCCCAGTGGCAGTGGGACAGTCGGATGGAGACACACACACACACACACAAACAAACACGGACTCTGCTTTCCCTACTTTGTGTGTCTATTATTGATGGGCACACAGGGTTCCCACTCAGCCATCTGTTCTCAGCTCTCCCACTCTGTGCCCCTTTTGGTTTTTGCCTACAACTTAGGCAGACTGGCATGAGCATAGCAATGCTGTCCAATCAAAGTGTGAATCCTTCATAAATATATCACACTATTAGGGAGTTAACTGTTTGAGCAGGAGCCCAGTGAGAGAAAAGAGAAAAATAAAAGTAATGTCCTGAATTTTTAATTAATTCTTCCTCTTTGCTGGATAGCTTCCAATACTTGCACTGATTTGCAGCAGAAGGTATAATCAGAACTTTCACAGACACATAATCATGTCATAACTTCATCAGATCTAAATATAATTGGCAAAGGGGTGTGCGTGTGTTTGTGACGGACTGTCTTCTTGTGTTCAGATCTTAATCAAATCACAGCCACACCCTCCCACTGTTAATAGCATATGGCTGCAGTTTTGATTTGATCAGTGCGGTAACTGATGACCATGCAAATTTAGTCAAGCCCCGGTTGCCAGGGGGAACCTGTGTTGTGCAGGTCTTTTGATTGGCTGCAGGGTGGTCGCATGCGGTGTCGCTTGGCGCCCAGCTGGGACACAGGCCACATGTGGCGAGTCTGGAGACATGTAAGGTTGGTGTGTTTGCAAACACTTGGCTTCGCCCCGTCGGTCCACAGATGCAACCATTATCCCCTCTCCCCCATCCTTCCCTGCTCTCTCCTCCACACATACACACACACGCACCTTCCTATGCAGTAAACGGGCTATAAACGTTACATTTCGGTCATGCGCAGAAAACCGTGAGCACAAGTTGAGGCTGTGAGACTTAACGTGCATCCTCAATTGCATTCATCTTGTCTGACAATAAGGGTCACCCATGGGTTAGGGAATGCCAGAGGCTTGTTGGGGGTGCTGATTAAAGGTGAGATCATGGTTTCGGGGCTTTAAAAACCTGCAATATTACTCCATCGTGTGACTTGTATTTTCCATATTCCTAGAGGGGCAGAAGAGGCTTTATTCTCTAGCGAGCAGTAGAGTTAGGATCCCCCGGGGAGTACAAGATGAGAGGGGAATTAATAATGTGCGTGGACTCAAAGGCTTTGACTGAACTAAAGGATCAGAAGCGGCTGAAGAGAGTGTATTAGAGGTAGAATGGAAAACAGAAACATGGGCAAAGAGAAGAAAGTAAGAGAGACTGACAAGCAACCTTTGAGCAAAGGCTGGAAGCAGTAACCTTATAAAAGAGATAAAACAAGTCTGTTTCTTAAAAAAAAGGAAGGAGAAGAAGAAAAAGAAAGGGTTTTTTAAAAAGACCAGCTATTAAAGGGATGCTCCCCTGAAGTTATCCTTTCAGTATCCCTTGTATTCCTTTTATAGTCTTACAGCTTTGTGATGTGTTGACATCAATAGTGAAACAATAACTGTACGTTAAATAGATTAATAAGAAGCGTAATCCTCATTATAAGCAGTACATGAGAACAGTTTTTCATTCCTTCAGCTGCCCTGAAAACAGATTGCAAATTAGCATTTCTTACCAAAGCTAGCGTGAGTCACGAGCTGCCATGGCTCCAAGTACTGAGAACATATTTTTCGCATTATGATGTGTGAAGCCAACATGAACTAAGAAAAGAGAACAAACTTCCTCATGTTGAGGAAACTTGAGATTTAATATTAATAGACTTTACCCTGTAATGTGTGAAAGTCACACTAGCATGCTCAGTGCTGGCACACACTCTCCTCAGGCCACACGGGCTCTGGCCCTGCTGTGACCTCTCTGGCTTGAAGCCAGTGGCTCTGCTATCCTTTGAACCTGGGCAAACCTGGCTCGAGGCACCTGTGTTTAGCCAGATCTGAGTGCAGCTGATCATGGCAGGCAGCATGAAATATTAATTGCTATTAAATGCCAAGCGCGTACACCCATTCATCCTCTTGTTTCATTCGCATTTTACATTTTTGTCTTTGTTCTGTCTTTAAATTTTGTCATCTGTCTCTCACCCTTCAACAAAGAATATGTAGGCTCATAAGACAAAAAAAACCCCTCAATAATGATGATGGGGCAGTTTGCCAGATGCGTTCCCTTCCTGCAGCTTTGCCAAGTGGGCAAAATGCCACCAAGCAGCACAATGGGTTTATCCTCAGTGATTTCTTAAATACCCTAAACACAGACACCTGAAACAAAGACACATAGTAATCTTTTCTATCTACTCCCTTGCTTCTTTCCACATCTTTATCTGTCTCTTTTTCCTTTTTTGCCTCCATCTCTATTTACAGTAAACAAATAGGTGTCAAGTTAAAACAAAAATATAATCCCTTAGTCTCTTCATAAAGGGGACCTTCACACTATAGAAGCCATACTGTTATCTTTGTCTCTGAAAACTCAATCCATAGTTGTTCTCAGTAATCGCTTTTATCCTGTAAACAAACTAATGCTGTCCTGAATGCCATTTTTAGGCTTTTCGGTGATAATCAGCCATAATAATTGAAACTTTGCCCTTTGCATCCTGCAGTCATAACAACTCGTTTCTGATTATGCAACCTTGGCAAAATCACCAAAACACCGTATAGATGAGTAAAAAGACAATGGCCAGATCTCTAACAAGCTGAATATCCATGTGAAAATTTCAGCAAAGAAGCAAGACATCTCCACCATCATGATTAAAATACTAAATTAGGGATCTTTTAAAACAATGATTCTGCCTGTCAGCAGACTGATGGAGACATTCAACAGCAACTTGAATTGAAGCTGGTCAGGCAGCATGTGGTGGCCTAACACTGCAGTATCTTTCCTTTAATTTCCTTTAATTGCAAATCTATATGTAAAGAAGGTATATAATGTTAGACTGACCCTGTGTTGAAACCATTAAGCACGACCAAAACACTCCATTACGCAGGTCTTTAGCAGCTCAGAGAAATAACCTCCTATTATCTGGTTGAATAAAGGGATTCCCCCTCTAGAGTGGTTTGATGTAAATGAATGTGACATATATGCACTCCGTGTAACTGATTATGTTAAAGACAAGAACACCTTGAATAGA
This sequence comes from Haplochromis burtoni, assembly GCF_018398535.1. Classification (NCBI taxonomy): domain Eukaryota; kingdom Metazoa; phylum Chordata; class Actinopteri; order Cichliformes; family Cichlidae; genus Haplochromis; species Haplochromis burtoni. The sequence continues at coordinate 330,907 of NW_024582894.1, read as the reverse complement.
GAGAGTGGACAACAGCACTTCAACACAAGCACTCCACAGCTCGAAATTGATGGTCTTCGCTTCATAACAGCCATTAACATGTGCTCAAGTTGAATGTTAAATACTAAAGGCGTTGAGGTGCCACATTGTGTGTTTAGAGAAGAGGGAATTTGATGAGACGCTGTCGATGGCACACCTGCCAAGGAACAATTTTGTCCTCCCTGTCGAGGAGACATCTGGCATTGCCACGGTGTTACAACCCGAAATACACCCAGGAGTGGGTAATGAGGCATAGGAGACAGGGGGTTGTGTTTTTTTGTGTGTGAGTGTGTCTGTGTGTGTGCGTGTGTTTTGGGGCGGTGGTCCTCATCTTCCTGAACTAGCCTCTGTAGGGCCTGCAAGCGCACCATCTGCAGTCCTTAGCGTAAGCCCACTTGCGTGTGACTCATAAGCAGCAACAAATCAACTTAAATGCATGCACAGACACATTTGAGCGTTTAAAACTAAAAAGCTAAAGTATGGAGGCTTTACAAAAAAAGCTGCCAGCCACCTAGCCGAGGCTCTGCACCGCATGTCTTTGAATGTTACTATTAACATGGTGGCCTGCATTATGTTTACACACAGTCCTGTGTGGAGCTGCATACGCATGAGAGGGGTTGCTAAGAAACGCTCAAGTAATGTTCGATAATCACCCTCAAAGAACAGAGGAGCTGCACGGAGTGTGTTTTGTTTAACTGCAGCATATACGATGTAAATGCGAGTGGCTCTTCCCCTCTGGTGTCTTTTACTTTTCTTCTTCTGTTGTTGCCTTTGATTTTTTTCTTTTCTTTCTGGAGCCTGTCTGTTAAAATCCATTGAAATGGACACAAACGATCAATCGCTTATATGATAAATCATAAAGTCTTTCAATTCTGATTTATTATTAGAATAATTACGTGGTGCATAACAAGAAACAAAAATGGAACACAGTATAATGAAGCCGTCTGCAGCTGCTTTAGTGTTAGAAGACTGCTTTCGACAGTATTATGCAGAGATGCAATGAAGATGTTTTAATGGTGAATTCTTAGTAGCATATCAGAATGTATTGCAAGAAAAAAAGATTGCCGTAAATGTATGGGATGCTTGTGTTTTACAGAAAGTGGTGGACACAGTCTTGTACATTGGGGGTAAAGGTGTAGCGGTATGAAAACAAAGCATTGCACAGCCAGCTGGTATAGTTTAAATTCAATAAATAAGTAAAGTTTTATCTGTAAAGCACATTTCAAATTGCTTCACAACAAAATGCCATAACACAAAAACAAAAGTTGAAATATGGAGCACTGTTCTAACTTTTCCTCTGACACCACTGAAATGGTAAATGGACTGGTTCTTATATAGTGCGTTTCTACTCTACTTGTATACTCAAAGCGCTTTATACAACATGCCTCAGTCACCCAACACTTTCTCTTTTACCATTTTCTATCTAGCATTCCTACACATTCACAGTCTGATGAGAACGTCACAGAGAAACTCGGGGTTCAATATTTTGTCTAAAGATACTTCAGTATGTAGACTGTAGAAGCCAGGGATCAAAACCCCAACATTCCAGTTAGCAGATGACCTGCACTGCCCCTGAGTTAGTCATTCTACAAATGCTCAAGAGAGGATGCTTATGTAAAATAGGGAGCGAGGAGCCTGTAGGCCACACGTTCCCATATCTCAGATATGTTGTGCTCAAGGACACTCCATAAGTCAGTGTTTAGTAATATGGTTTACTACTTAGTGAAACGTATTACTAAGTAGGCTTGTTGTAACAGAGTTGTTACATGCAGCACAGAGACTTATGGCTGATTTTCATGGAATCAAAGGTTAAGGGACACAAAACTGGTTACTGGCAAGTCAACAAACTGGTTGTGTTCTGGTATTCAGTGTGATCACAGCCTTTTAAGATGACATCATGAGTCAGTTACTGTAATTTGTGGTTACCGTAACTGTAACTGAATGTTTAGTTCATTAGAGGTCTTCAAACATAAGAGCAAAGATGAAAGAAATTTGTAGTTTAATTGTTCTAACGTTTCATGTCTTTGTTTTTTTCAGGTAATCTCCGCTCTGTCGAGGATCTCCCACCACAGCATTGCACAAATCAAAGGCATCAGGTATGAGTCTCATTTCTCTCTCATTTGTCTTTTAGACAGCTGAATCACTTCCAAATATCAGCGTCAAAGAAGCCATTTGGAACGATTCCACATTTTCTTACCAGCCTATTTTAAAATGGATGTAGCTATTAACGTCTGCTGCTCATTTGAAATTCAATTTACATTTTAGGCAATTAGCAGCAGCATTCAACCTCCACATTATCATGCAGGACAGAAATGACTGACAATACATTCCCATCTGTCACTCAGACAGCGCTGTGTCGTTCGCAGTCAGAATACTTCATTCCATGCAAGAGTAGTCATTTTTAGTCTCAAGTAATGGCGAAGTTGAGAGAGTTCTCCCCATTTATTGGAATGGGCTCCTAAGTTCTCGTCATTTGCTTGATCTGCTTGGAGCTCGGTGGCTCACCGGCAACACATAAAAAGACATTTTATCTGTCTGAGTAATGAGTTGATGGAGCACAGCCGTTAGGAGCTGTGCCAGGAAATGAAGGGAGGGGAAGGAAACAGGGAGCGAGAGAGTGACAGAGAGAAAGCAGGTCCCATGACATTAATAAAGGCAACATAACCCGCTGACTGCTGGCTAGTTCACTGCTTGTGCATGCTGACCATTTTGCTGTGAGGTGTCAAAATCAATGCTCATTTGACCTCATTGTAAATCACAGGACTTTTTATTCTCAACTTATTTTACTTTTAGTAACTTTTCAGTTTTTTGAGTTTCACTATTTTTGGAGTGTTTGCCCTTTAACTGATTGATCAGCCGCCACAATGCTAAAGTCACAGTTCTAGATAGTTTTGGAGGTCGTACCTCTTTTCTCTGCTATAACTGGGACTATCGTAGATTCTATAGCTATGTTTTTAAAGACATTTTAGCTTCTGCCCTATGTCTTTTTTTAACATAACTGTGACTTTGGGTGATGTAGGCATGATGTGACTGATCCAGACTTTAGTCTACTTTAATATAAATTTAACAACAGCACTTTGAATACCCAGGCTTTATTAAACTTTACTTTTGTTTCAGTGAAATATGAAAATATTCACTACAGTCCCCCTTAACTTACTGCAAGGTATCAACCAGGCAGTGGATAAATACAGAGGGAACCTGAACAGGATGAAAAAAACTATTACAAGAGAATAAAATTAAGAATCGATGCATACTCTGAATTATATCACTTCAGACGTCTTACTGTAGTTGTAGTGTAAAAGCAGGCAGAAAAGAAAAGCTTGAAAGGTAAGCAGTAGGTATTTGCCTTTAGTAACCCAGAGCTGTTTGGTCTAAAAGTAAGTACTGACCTCTTAGTCTGCTCCCCAGCAAAACAAATGAGAACTTCATCACAATGACTAAAAAATGACTTTATTAAGTAGGGTCACATTTCACTGTTGGCCAGAACAAAAGAATATTGATATTAAAGAGTACACTCATCTAAATCCTAAGGGAAATGTGTCAGAAGAGGAATGGCATAATACAAAGTGTTGTCTTGATAAGTGGCTGGAAATTAAAAGTACTGCTAAGATGCTTGTTAAAATTTTGTTATGTTAACGTGATCTATTCTCAGAAAAGCAAATGACAATTTTAAACTTTTGCAAAGATAATAAAGAGTTAATTGTTTTTAATATTATTATTTTATTATTTTTCAGTTAAATAATTTATCACTTAAGTAGAAGTCTTTTTGTTTCTCCTCAAGCTTTTTAGAAATATTTCTTAGTCTCGATTCTAAGTCAGCGCTTTGTTTTTGTTATTAGCATTGTGTCATATATTTAGTTTAAGCAAGTATGTATATATGAATATATTTCTTATCCATGGTAAATTTGTAGAATATAATGACTTGAAAAGTAATTATTGAATATGACAGCCACAAGAACATTTCAAGCTTCAGCAGTGAGGAGTGCAAGCAAAAGCAAGTCACATACTTGTGATGTGCTTTTACCTTTTTATTTTTATAGGTTTTTAAGCTGTATCGATAAGTGTGGTAGGATTTATCGTGGCACACTGTTTTCACTCCCTCAGAGCTAACTCTTCAGGCCACCTCTAAAGCCGAATAGTTAACATTAAAAAAAGAAAAGAAAATCCCAGAATGCAGAAAATTAATGCTAAATGCTAGCCGTAGATGTGGTGACTTAAATTTACATTTCGCAGGTGAGTTCGAGGTGAATATTAAAATGAACTATCAGAGTAGCAAACCATTGCTTTTCTTTTTCCCCTCAAGTACAGCACAAACAGGGATTTCATCAGTTTTGTCAATTAAAAAAAATGTAATAGGTGACTCAATATTAAGAAAAGACATTAAGAAGAAAAAAAATCCTGACAAAGTTCCTTTCATTATTTGACTGGATTTTGACTTGATATATTTGGATTGAATTAGTTGCGCTACACACAAACACAAGCAGTGCATGAAAGGTTGTTTTAGAAATTGGATTGAGAAGAATATTGTGGAATGGAGGGTTTTTTTTAGAGAGCAATTTTAAAACTCTTTTCCAGCTTAGGCTCCTCAGATTGGAGGGCTCGATTTCCAGATGGTAACTCCACAATCTTAAATGTGCATGCACAGACAGCACATTGTGGCAATGCATTGAACTGTAGACCGATTGGAAAGTTCCTCATTGTGTTAATCGTTGGATAACATTGCCACAGGCATGACTTTGATGTTTTGTTGAAGCACATTGATCTTGTCTGTTCGCTGTAATCAGAGCTCAGTAGTTCATGTCTTTGTTTCTGTGTCAGCAATCCAGCCAGAGTCGGGCATTAAGGCTTTATTTCTCCATGCAGACACGTAATTGCACAGAAATGCACTCAGGATAAAATCACTCAGGATTTCACACATTTCCTGGAACCTGCTGATTTTCCTTTGGTATAATTTCTGTCTATAGTCACCTCTCATTTCTTTAAATTTTGGAAATGGAAAATAGGTGCAGTGATTTATTGAACATTTAAACATTTATGGAATTTACTGACTTTGTATCATTCTAACAAGCCTGAACATCTAAATTTGGTATGACCACCTTTATTCTTCAGCATATCCTGAACTCTGTTAGGGAACCGTTCTTGTATTTCCTCTCCAGGAATAGTTCTCCATGCAACTTGAAGGACATTAAGTGCTCTTATGTGTTTTACATTTTTAATGGGACTTTTCCACATTCATTATTCCATTGATTTTGACAGTATACCCAACACCACTGGCTGAAATGCAGCCCCAAACCATGACAGCCTCCATCTGTAGACACTCACTGTTGTATCTCTGTGTACCTCCTCCACACAGACAGATCAACTGAAGGGCTAGATGTATCTCTCAGGCCCTGTGTCAGGTCTTTACTGGACATTTTCCTATTTTTAAGAATATGGCGTTCACATACTGTTCGTCTGTTGTAGATACTTTTTAGGTCTGCCACTTCTTCTTTTGTCCTTCACTCGTTCACTTTATTCAGACACACTGCACACCGCACTGAGATTTGCCAAATTTTGTCTAATAGCTCTTTAAGAACCTTGATGAAAAAGCATTGTGGTTATCTGTGGCATTTTTCATAGATTCAAATGATGAAACAGGAACAAATTCTACACATAACAGACAATTTAGCAAAGAACAAAATTTAAAATGTGATGATGCATTATTTTAACCCTCTCCTACAACATTTTTAGCACTAAAACCTTAACTGGTCCCATTTTATTTTCTATTTTATTCTGCTTGCCTTCATGATTGACGTTGTCTTCTTCAGTAACAAAACTACAAATCCTCTTTTTTTTTTTTTTTTTAAGCCTCATGTTCTCATCTTTTTGTGTGTCAAACGTGTTGACCTTGGCTTTCTTACGGCTTATCTGCAGTATAAGCCTGCATCATCCTCTGCCCTGTTGTCACCCCAAGCCCCCTCCAGACAGCCACCCTACCGCCCACACACACTATCCTCAGCTAACCCTACTGTAACCTTCAACCCGCTTGTGCTTGTGTCCTAATTCATCACTGATCCCTGCTGTTTGAGTGTACAGTATCTCCTGGCCTCTGAGGGATCAGGTCATAGAGTGTGGGACACCTCAGATCACCACATAGACTGATCTGATCAGGAAGTTGACATAATATAATGATCCTCCAGTGTGATATTGTCACATGCAATGTATTTACATTTGTGAATGTTTACTTTTTAAATATTATAGTGGCTTCATGGTGGTTTGCACATATGCCTAACAAGCCAAGAAGCCCTGGTTTGATAATTTTTTTAAAAATTTATTTATCTTGGTTAATCATATCAGAAGTTTGAAAACTGAAAGTTTTATGGCTTCCCTCCAGGCAGTCACAAATATTTCATCAGATTTACCCAAAGTCTTTCTTCAGATCACCAAAACCCAAGTTTGACTTGAGTTAATTAATCAGTGTAATAAACAAAAATAAAAATCAGACTCTGTAATCATTGTTTGAAATTTGCTACATGCTCATGGATAAGCATTTACAGTATAGCTCAAAGGATAAGAAGGAGCTTCCCTGAAAGAAGACTTACAGAAAAATTGCGAGATATGCTAAATGAAGAAGCAACTGAGACCAAAACTAGACTATAACATTTTTAACCCTTTGTTTTGGGTCAAAAGCTGCAAAATGAGGCATTCTTTTTGAAGTTTCCTCTTAAATTCCAGACATGATACAAAAGGTTGGAAAAAAAACTGCAGTGAAAATTTGTCCAACATTCTCCCTCTTTACATGCAGATGTAGATCCTTTAGCCAGTCAGCTATAGGGAGAAACGACAGAGAGAAGAGACAGAGCAGGTGAACAAAGATGGTAGGAGGTGTGTGTAACAATGTCTAAACAGCATAGTTGCTTTCTAAATAAGGAATTGGTGATGACATCTCCATCTCTGCTTCCTGAGAACTGCATTAGAATATTGATGTATATTCTATGATAATTAAAAATCTGAAGAATATAGCTAGCTAGCTTAGTTTAGCATAAACACAGAACAAAGGGAAGCAGGAAGTTCTTGCATCTGTCTAAAAGTAACAAAATCTGCCTGTTGACATATGTATTAGTTTATGAACTTATCTATTGTTATTTAGGATATAAGGAATAGTAAAACACACTTCGTCTGTCTAACTGTGTTTATTTTGTGCCCCTTTACACCACTGAACATCACGCTTATTAGTACACAGTCATCATGTTGCATGCCCGTTTCTGTTTTTCTTATATACCATTTGACTGTACTGCATGTGCTAATTTCTCTGTAAGCGCTGTGAATCCAGCTCTGCAGAAAAAAAAAGAAAAAAACCCTCCTATTCACATGCTGATTGCACACACTGCCCCTCCCCAGGAAATGAAACTGTAGCAGTGGGTTTTCAGGGAGAATGGGGAGATTTATAGACAAGCATGGTACAATAAGTAGCAAAGTGCGGAAGCTTGCTGGAGCTCCAGCGATTTATCGACCCCTGCAGAAATGAAGCCGTGTCCTGGGACATGAAACTGCTTCCATTGCTGACCATTTGAGCTGCTTTCACACACAACATCTACACTGTTGTTCTGCTGTTTGACAATAATGGATCAATGGGACTGGCTCATTGCGGATTTGTACAGGACACCTGCACTAACAGTTCCCATTACACCAGAAGAGTGTGGAATAAATTAGACATGATCACAAAGACATTGGGGTTCATTACAGTAATGTAATTCAGTGAGAAAGGAAGAAGAGCTGCAATGTGTAAGATGAGAACTCTGATTTATGAAAATTGTTAAGTAAGAAAAACAAAAAACCAAAGCAAAACAATGCTTTATCTGTGCTTAAAGAGATTTTTTACCTCTTGTGGTTTGACCATGAGGTGTTTCAAATCAAATAACAAAAGCGACTATAATATTTAAAAGTTGAATCATCCAATTCGTCATTCACCTGCTATGAATTAAAGTAAAAAAGCATTCAAATAAATGAAAAAGAAATACCTCAATGCTTAAAAGTAGGCAAAAACACATAAAGACACCAAATTCATTGGTTATACATGGCTACAATTACAAAAATACTGAATTTCTTTTAGTCTCTTTTCAAAGTATTTTTAAATGACAAAAAATATAAATACAAAAAAACATATAGTATACAGTGCTTAACAAATTTATTAGAGCACCTCTTATTCAAATTAAAACAACAACACACACAACACAGATATTTTAGAACTCTGGGAAAAATGTATTTAAAACCAAAACTTGCAGCAGTTACTGAACTGAATTTGTGTTTTTATACCCAAATTTGAGTCGGCACACTGAGAAGTCAAAAATGAATCAAGCATAACATAAAAGCATTAAGACTAATTTTTCTGTTCAGGGATGCAAAACTGTAAAAAAACAAAACAAACAAACATAAGTGCTTTAACAGTAACTTCATGGGTAACAACAATAATTATATTTTAGCTTTACGTTGGGTGATGGTCTAATAAATTCTGTGGGTAAACCATTAAAGAAATATATATGTTTTTTGTTAATTACTTAAACTCGTAAATAAGTGCAGCCTGCTGACATAAATGTTACGCTTGGGTGACTGGTCTAACTAAATTTGTAAATTTATATATATATATATATATATATATATATATTATATATTATATATATATATATATATATATTTATATATATAAATAAAAATTCTACATTTGATACATCTTTTCATCATATATATGTATGCTTAATAATGAATTTCTTCCAGGAGAAACATTGCATGCAGGGACCCCAGGTCTTACTGCTGTAAGGTTTCTTCTTCTATTTTCTTTTTGGATAACAACAAAAAAATGAAGTAAAATGAAAAACATCTGGACAGCTGTGATGAAGCTCATGACTCAGTGTGGATGGCCACTAACTAATGATTAGACTCCTGCAGATATGCGATGCATTCACAGGCAAAACTAAAATTAAAAATATATCTGCAAGCAAAAAACAAATCTTTAACATTTTCTAAACACAAATCATTCACCAGCTCCCATTAATGTGGTGTCCATTGCATTTTTACATTTTGGAGTAAAACAGGGAAATGAGGTGAATGATGCAAGAGTCAGTGACATGAAATTGTAATCATTTTCCAAAGGTAATGTGCTCCTCGACTAACCATTTTCTATGAAGTCTGGAGACCAGTTGGTGCTGAATTGTTTCAGTCTTCCCCCTCTGAAACCTCTGTTTAACATGTAGCAGTTTTCTTCACCAGGGATGCGCTCCGAGGCTTCGCTTTATTTGCAATGAGATTAGTTTGAGCAGCTTGAGAAGGCGAGACAAAGACTGAAAGCAGGTGTCGCACTCCTAAAGCATGAAAGTTGGAAACCGTGCATGTAATCGAGTGCCCCCCCCCCCCCCTTCCCTTCTAGCACTGAATAGCCAAGAGACAGCTCATCAGAGGTGTACTGATGAAATTATGAACATAGTTCAATTGTACCTCGTTGCACCATTAAGAGAAATGAAAACAGCAGCACCGGACAGAGCTTGGCTCCGCAAAACAACACAGAGGTGATAGATACGAGTGCATATCTCCACAAACTACTATGTAATTAAATTTTGCCCTGCGGGACTCCATTAATAACTTATAATATAATGCACATTTCATTGGAGGGGGCCTTCAGATGTGGGTGTGTTATTGCACTCCGGAGAAAGCGCGCTGTGTGCTTCATAACAGTTAGCGAGAAGGTAACATAAATCAGATGAGGCAGTTTTTTGTGTTAGTAGTACTTGTAATTGTCTTTTGAAAATATGCGTTTTAATAAAGTTAGAGCACTTAAGCATGGAACAGTTAGCAGAATAAATAAACCAAAGCGGCTCATGCAGTATTGTGCGTGTGTGTTAGTTGACCTTTGACTGTCTAGCTGAGCATTCATTACCCTGATGGCTGACACGTTCTAATTACACAAAGGCTAATTACTGGTGTCACACATACACACAGCTTTACAGAGACGCAGTCCACTTCAGTTGGCTTTTTAGGAGGGCATGGAACTGAGTCTCACTCTTCTGATCATATCATAGGATTAAACACAGTCAAAGGATTTCAAAGCTGTGCGCTAACGGAGAGGAGAGGGCTTTTGTGAGAGCTTTGAAGGTCTTGTCTTGTATCATCACTGAAGAGTCCACATCAGCTTCCAGCTCACTTCTCAGTCTTGACAGTGACATCTTTTTCATTTGCTGTCCCTTTTGTGCTCTACTCTAATTCCTAAATTCTCCCACATGAAAATAACCACCACTTTATTTGTTCATTTACGATGAGCTGAGAAATACTTGATCCCAGATTTGGGAAATGATGCAGCAGTTAGAGAATTAAAAAATTAAGTTAAGTGAACTGAAAATGACTTAATAAATGTCAGTAGAGTTAACTGCTTTAATTCTACTCTCAGTGTTTTAAAAAAGGCAAACAGAGAAGTGAGGCTTATTGCCTCATAATTGTACAACAATACCTCATCACCACATATGAACGGCTTTAATGTTGAAAGACGAATAACATGCGATTCACCTGAAACTAAAATCTGATACCTTGCAAGTGAAATCACTTACAGTGGCATAAAATGGAGGTCCAAGGTCCAATTCTGGTGCTCTGCTTTTTCTGGGAAACCAAAAAAGAAACCATGCTTTACTTTTCTAAAAGCTGTTATCATTGTATTAAAATAATAATAATAATTGTAGTATTTGTGTAAGCTGTAAAACAACGTGAGTGTTATGGATTTGGAGACTTACATAAGGTTTACTGTTTGTCCTAGGGTATAGAGTGTGTGTAGTAATAATACACAAACTGTTTCTCTGCCATTTGTGTTTTGATGATTAGCACTGATCATGACCTCAGTGACTTTAATGGGTTTCAGTTGTGCACAGCATTAAGCTAATAGGCTATAATCTGCAGCAGTCACAATCTGCTCTTGGTAAAAAAGGATATTTAACAGCGTTGGTCGTTTGAGATCTACACTGATCATGCATTTGAGAGTAAAGTTGGCAGAAATCTTGGAGTTAAAGATATGCTGTTTATTGATTTAGTTGATTAATCTTCCACTTCTATGCTCTGCTACTCCTTTGGAGGATTGTTTGTTGACAGTGTTTGCAGGAAAGGGAAATTTCAGCATAGGATCAGTTGATTCGTGTAAGCAGTGAAGGTTGCATTCAGGTTGGTCATTTTTTGTATTTCATAGTCAGTCCCTTACATTGCCCCTGAGGGTCCTTGACAAGCTGTCCAAAAACCCTGTGAGAGGATATATGAGCCACCTGCCTAGCCATCTGAAGAAAAAATAGTGTATTCCTTCCTGAATTCCTGAGAAGGTTGGCTGGTGGAAGATGGCAGATTTTTTTTTCTTTTTTTATCAGCCAGTAGCAGTATGTTGATGTGTTTTGACAATGTTGTTTGTGACTGATGGGGTCCTCTGTTGAATAGATTCTGCCCCTGTGCTGTTGAAATGATGGAGCAAAGAGTGGCAACCTGACAGATGTAACATGACGTTTCTGACTAGTTATTTTTCTACCTGGAACACTGAGCTGTTGCAGTGATAAAGCATTTTGTACTCTGTCTCACTCTCTGTTTTTTGTTTTTTTTTTTTTGTTTTTTTGTGTCTGCATATGTGTGTGTGCGTGTGTGCCAGACCTTTTCCATCGGAGGATACTGCTGAGAATGAGGATGATGTGTACCGGAGCCTGGAGGAGTTGGCAGAGTAAGTCTTCTTTTCACCACAAACTGTTTTTCGTCACCTAGGGGGACTTTGTGTTATTTCTCCGAAGACTTTTCCTAACCCTAAATGTAACCATGAACACCATATATCCTAGCAAACGCCAACTCAGTCGAGGGTGTCCTACATAAAGATTAGGACATGGACAACCAGGGGGAAATGTAGACTGAAACTGAGTTCTGTAATTTAGATTTTTGTGGCAAAGATTAACACAAAAGACTGATGCACTTAAATGTTGACCCTTTTTAATTGCTAATCATTGATTATAAAGTTGGATGTGGGAGGTGAAATGTTTCGCACTTATGAAATGGCCACAGTGCCAAAGGTTTTACCCTGGGCCCACAAGTTTTGCATATTCATATGCACATATATTTGTATAGCGATGCCAGGTTCTTTAAAAATTTTTAGGCATTGTTTCAAAATATTCAGATTTATAAAATTATAAAGTATAAAGTTTTTTCATTATAATTTTATGTTGCAACAGATAAATAATATACAAACAACAGCTTGTTCTGCATCTACTAAAGTGACATACAGCATATGGTTGTTTTTCATTTGTTCTTTACCCCCATTTTTATGTATAGTTTTACATTGTTTTTTCTAATCTGAATAGGCTCACATGAACCACCGGTTATATAAAAAAAAAAAGCATCTGACTATGTAACAGTTCTCTACCTGTCGGTTGTGACGCACCTCGCGAAGTTTAAAAGTGAACTGTGATTGTCACTTCTGCCAATTTCCTCTAACTGCTTAATTACACACGCATAGAGCCTTGTGTCACTCTTCCTGTTGCCACAGTAACACCAGCATCACTCCAGGTTTAGCTGCCTCTATACCTCCTTCAGTAACGGGCTGCCTGGTTTGGTGCATATTAGGTGGGTTGGTGGGTTTTTCTGTCTGTGAAAGATGCGCTCAGAGTTGGCAGCGATGACAGCAGCCGCTTGACTCGGATTAATGGAAAATAATTAGTTAAAGGCTTTGAGAATGGTGTCATTTATCACAGATAGATAGGAGGGAGGAGAGCGAGTTATAGAAAGGCGAGCATGCGAGCTATAGATATATGCCCGCTGAATACATAATCATCCTTTAGCATCTTCTCATGCACCAGAAGAGCAGGGCTAGCCAAAACGGCTAGTAATGGATTTAATTCCAGATATGAAGCCCTGAAAACTTGGAACATGGGCTTTTACCATGGAACATAAACTAAAGGGAAAAAAAAGAAAAGAAAAAGAGCATAGTGAGAGGCTGCTTTCCTTTTTTTGTTTTCCATTTATTTAGAGAAGGGGTTTTCAAGTAGTGAGACACAGAGGGAGAGCCAAGGTGCACAGATATGGCGTGAGGTGAAAAGGACAGCGTGGATGCAGGCTTTCTAAAAATAACACGGTGTGCTCGCAGATTGGCACACAAATTGTACTCCTTATCTAGTACAGAGCAAAGAACAATGGCAGAGATAAAAGAAAAAAAAAAAGAAAAAGTTGGATTACAAATGACAGCCAACAAAGTGCAACAGCTTGCAGCAGGAAAAGAGACCATTATGCATGGCAGCAGCTATTTCTAACACCTAACATTATCATTAGGATCCCTGCAAATCTAATTGCAAATCAATAATTGGGTATGATTTTTGTGAACAGTAAATTTTATATATCAATAAACATTTATTTAAATAGAAAACAGCAGGAAAAACTCCGTCAGACTGTCTGAACTGTTATATTGAGCCTGTCTTGTTTCAGTTTATCCACTTTGTGGGCTTGCCTCCCTCCAATCTCTGTATTCATGGTGTGTAGCGTGAGCGAGGTTGGTGCGTTTCTCTCTGCACATTCTTCTTTATAAACTTCAATTCTGTGTGTGGGAGGACAACTTATAAATCATGTTTGGAGCCTACCTAAGAACTCCTGAGGTTAATCAGGATACCGCATGATTTTTAACCAGAGAATTTGAAAACTTGTGGAGTAATGCCATGAAACCCATGAAACATTTTTTTTGTGTGTGTGTATAATAAAAAAAAAAGTCAATCTTATTCAAGGCTCCCTGTGTTTACCGTGGTTCTAAATACACCTGAAAAGTGACAGTGGTGTGCACTGTCCAGGTTGCTGAAATTACTGCTGAAAGATGCGCTGGTTTTAGTCAGTGTGTACCTCAGTAGCAACAATAGCCCAGCACAGCAAACAGTCACAGGCGTTCCATTATGACACTTATCGACTGCACTAGTGTCTTGCCTCTAACTTTTAACCTCCAAAATGTCCTTTCTCCACTGATGGGTTTTAGCCTCTGTAACCATGGCAGCAGGTTGAGTTAATCTTTTCTTTTTCCTGAAATGGTCAGTGGTGTTGTAACACTTTGCTCTTTGTGTAACCTGTAGGTCCAGAGGGCTGGGTCTTATTAAATTAATCATGCTGCTCTCTAGTGCAGCTGCTCTTGACCTTTTCCACTGAACATCTATGCATTTAGTTTCACCAATGGACACAAGCATAATTGATTCATCAGCATGTCCTTCACTTAATACAGTTGGACACAGTAGCACATAGGCCACGCTAGCAATAACCCTGCTCTCAGAGGCTTATTAATTAGTCTGAAATATTGATGCGCACGTAATTTACGACGGGTGCGTGACTGAACTGCGAGAGTGAGAGAGAGGACAGCGATAATCCTCCCGCAGTAATAACTTTTATGGATGTAAAACTATTCTGTGCAACAAGCATCCCAGTGGAGGAAAATAGTGCAATGGCAGGACATATGGTGTCATAAAAACAACAGCATGTAGGAAATAATACTGCAATATTGTCACCAAAAATATTAAGTGTGGAAAAGAAAAGCTGTATGGGAAAAGTAAAACAGAAATAATACAGCAAACAATAGAAATCAATAGAACTGCATCATTAAGTTTGGTGGGTGCTAACCGCGTTTGACCGATGTCTGTAAAAATGGATTTTGACTTGAGTTTTAAAAACTGACATTATGTCGGCTGAGATGAAACTGCTGCTCTGGCCGCTCATGTGGGAATGAAATCAACCTTTTATGACTTGGTGAAGTTCAGCGATTGTGTTTAATGTTTTTTTCCTAATTCACAATTGTCAAAGCTTTTGCAGGTGATAGAGTCTCTCCTGAACGCAGTGAGCATGAAAAAGAGCTCGTGTCTGCTTGGCTGAAGTTGTTTTTACTCATGAATTGCAGACGTCGTCACGTCACAGCGGTCAAGTTACCCTTTTTTACACATAACACACAAGGAGAGAGAGAGCTCACATCAGGCACATTATCACCCCCGCAAATACTGCTTGATGGGCGCTGCTGGAGTAGAGTGAGGCGGCAAGACATGTGATGCCCACTTCTCGATTACCTGAAAATTGCATGTGTCATTTTAGGCATGTGACGGTTTGTCGCAAGAAGATTTCCATAATTACAATATTATGGCGGAAGAATGTCAAATGATACTTTAAGCAGTCATTATGGGCTAACCCAGAAATGTTCAGTGCAAATGAATGGAATGGAGATTTCCTGATAGGTGCACTTATGGTTTATTTGTATATGATGATTTGGCATTCTGCTGGACTGTATCTGTTTCCACAAGTATACTGTATGACTCAGATAGAGGTCAGCCTTCATCCTAATTGAGGTCTCACAGGTTAATATGTTAAACTTTGTGCCTCTCCCCTCTGGCCTTCTCAAGTCAAGTCCTCACATCGTTTAGCTGAGAGTTCTTCCCATCTGGAATGACTCCATCCTGGAATTGACAAACCATGAAATCAGGGTGGATTGGGCACAGTCGCCAAGGGACTCTTGCTCTGCGAAAGGAACACATAGATTTCCATTCCGAAGCATGCACTGTCACAAACCTTTTGTGTCACTCTTTTGCATTTTATTTTGCTCCATTAATCCCTCAGGCAGGTTGACATGAAAAGTCAATAACATGAAGTGAGCTCAGTTAAGGTTTGTTTTTTTTTCTTTTTTTTTCTTAATGCAAGGTATTAAGTAGCATCATGCCTCTAAATGACTGGTATTACATAGTAATAGTATTTATCATCTTTTAATCTTTACAATCAAGGAGAGAAACTGTGCTATTAATGATGTCATATGCATTGCTGCCTTTTTGGAAATAGTACAGTATTGATTCCTCTAAGGTTATCAGAATCTGTGCCCGAGGGTGTTGATATCAGGTGCTTTCCCAGTTTTTTCCATCAAACTAATGTTTTATATATAGCCAAGATTTCTTTCTATACATTTCCAAAGTATATTAGTGTCCCCATGATGCAGTATTTTATGCAGTGTAGTGAAACCTTCCCTGCTCATGTGCACATTATCAAAATGCGGTGAATGTACTACAGCGAGGCACATTTGTGGCCCTAAACCTTAAGGAAAGCTCCAGGTTCCATTTATAGTACCTTGCCCCAATATCTGTGCTCTCCTCTGTGGTATATGTGCCAATCCCACAGGGTTTTTTCCCCACATCCCAGTGAGCTAAACTACTGCCCCATTTATTCTGATTTTGAACTGCACAAATGCAGTTTAGTAGCTACAGTGTGGAGGGTCAGAGCTGGAGCAGAATATTGAAGCAGTAACAAAGAAAAACAACTTTTTAAATTTAAATAAAAATACACAAAGCAGCCAAGCCTTCAGAGACATGTGCTCAGTAGCTCAGATATGATGAGTCACGTTCTACTACCCCCATGTTAACTCTATGTCATTGAAGGCCGGAAGCACATTACAGCAGGCCAATTGCATGCAAGCACACTAGACAGCCTTAAGCCTGTCACTGTGTAATCAGAGAGAAAATCACACCCAATTTGTTAGTCCTTAGGTCCTCTACTTCCATTCCTTAATCATTCACTGTGATGGTTACACATGTGCACATGCACATAAATGCAATTTTTATTAAGTATAAAGAAATAAGCTGTATAATTCTCATGTGACTTACTAAACTGGATAGAAAGATCTTACTGTTTTCTTGCTCTCTCCCTTTCTAACAGTGTGTGTACACACACACATACCCACAGTGTATACACACACAGATTTGATTGACTACACATACTATGTTGAACAGCCACATCATTAAAACCATCTGCCGGGTGGGTATATTGCTTATATTGGACCAGAACAGCACAGACGGTCCCACCTGGACGTTTGCAGCCAATGCTTGACGTCTTGCGTCTTGTCAGGCAGGACCTCTGTGGCTCAGGATTGTACCCCCCAGTCCTCTCAATTGCATTAAGATTTGCGGAGATTGGAGGCTGGATCAATGCCTTGGGCTGTTTCGTTGTGTTCCTCAAGCAGTTCTGAGGAGGTATTTGTGGTGTCCTGTGCTAGTAAAACCTTTATAGCAGCATCCTCCCCCAGGGGATGTGCTTGTTCTTGAACAATGTCAGTGGGTGGTGCATTTCAAAAGGAAAATACATACAAATTCCAGGACCCAAAATTTCCCAGCAGAAAAATGCTCAGCAGTGTGGTAATGATTGCTATTTACTTTACTTGTTTCCTTGGTTTAACATTAATGATATGACAACGGTTGTAAAACACCTCCTTTCCAATGTTGTCTCAATGCTATTTTGCAACAATCTGTTATAATCAACAAGGAAAATATCATAATGAATATTGGTTGTCTAAATGCAAGCAAGATAAAATATTGTATATCTGTTGGCATATAAGTAAAACACATATTAGTAAAACTTGGCATGATGTTTTGAATATGGATCGAAATAAGAAAGAGGAAAAGTTTGGCTTTCATAATCAGTTACGCATCTGGTTCATCAGTATAATGCAGTAATTACTCATTAATCATTAATAAGAACATGCATACATTTTGAACTTACTTGCTAAAAAAGATCAGTGACAAACTGAATAACTAAGAGAGATGAAGAAGCTAACAGATGTTAACAAATGTTCCAGTGAGCCAAGCTTTCTCTAATAGATAAAAACGAACTAGATATTACAAACTTCCTATTCGATCTCTTAACAGGCAACATTCATGTCACTGCACTAAACCTCCCTCATATAAAGCTCTGTCTGAGGAACTAAACAAAAAAATATGTGAATTACCTGCTTTCCAAAGAGCCTTTCTGTCATGGCGCTCATCTGTGTCTGCGGAGAGTGCGGTAGTCTCAAAGTTCAGAGAGGAGATACTGAAGGGACAGCATCAGGTGGCCATTGTCCTCCCACGCAGCCTTCTCAGTATTCAACATGAGACACTTTTACTTAATGAAGAAAGATGGAACGCAGTGCTGATAGTGAACCAAGTCACCTCAATTAAAACTTCAAACGCACCTGAGCACCAGCATTACGGTAAAGCTGCATATTTGATTGAGGGCATTTCTCTCACTTCGCTTTTTTTTCCTCCCCTGACAGCAGTGAAAGCAGGGATGCCACTGCCTTGATGGCACGTGTAGAAGGTCACATCACAGTGGATGGAATCCACCAACCTACAAACAAGATTTCTTTTTTTTCTTTTTTTTTTTGTAGACCTGTGCTACAAAATCTTGTTTTCAAATATGCATGAATTAATAAATCTTATGAAAGCTCAACAAAATAACCAATTTCAGTGATCTTAAAGGGGAATTAGGATTTTGTGGTCTGGATCTGGTTGTTTTGGTATAACGGCAGCTGGGTTATGGCCCCCATTAGCCAGACTGCAGTGAGGTTTGTGCTTCAAGAATGCACAAACAGGCAGGTTTATGTGCTAGGGATCACATGCACATCCACTTGGAGGATTCAGCATTCATCCAAGAAGAGCAAACCCTCTTCTTTCTTGTTCTCACTCAGAGAGGTCAGAGTACAAAACAGCATCCCCTGAGCTGGTGTTCTGCTCAAGGACATTCAAAAAGAGCGGATGCTCGCTGAGCCTCAACCTTAGGCGTCCTTTTCCCGAAGATTTCAGGGCAGCGAATGTTGGGAACTATAACAAAAGATGGAGGTGGATGGTACATTTGTGTGTCTTGGTTGTCAACCCTCACAGAAACTGGAGTTCAGCACAGAGCGTGGAAGCAATTAAGATCATTTTTTTTCCTTTAGTGACTAAATTTGCATCCCTTTTGGGAGTCAGACCACCATTAAAGTTAATAACACAGACATATTTTTAGATGCATATGATATTTCCCATGTTCACCATGAATAAATGTCCATATATTTGTTTAGAAATCACGATCAAAGCACCCTTCAGAACCAAGTACAGTAATTAACAGCTTATTCATCATGCTCTAAACTAATTATAAAAGAAAGGGCTTCATCACTGAAGTTGGTTGAATCTATGGCAACTTATTGTAATACAAGAACATTACGCTCCCTGTGTCTGAATACAGCCTAGGTAAATGGAATTTTGTTTAAACAAGCGAGCAAGTTCAAACAGCTGCCCTCTGTTATTTAGCAGGCAACTCTCTTTATTTATTTACAGTATTTAATCATTTATTTCCCTTTTGCGACTTAAAGCTCCCTTCTTATTAACTGCATCGAGATGGGCCCTTTGCCAAAGTGTTTTCCTGCTGCGGGATCCCTGCCGCCTCAATAAGTTTCCCAAACAATAATTGCTTATACGGAGCAGGGGGAGACACAGTTTTGGCTCACAGAGCATGAGAATCTTTCCCAGGAGATCCTCCTCTCCACAGTAACTGTCGGTGCTCTGCTGGCTGCTTGCCTAATTAAAGGTCAGTGAGCTAGCTGGGTGCCAAAACAACATAAATACATTAAAGAGAGATGCCACTTCATAACTTATTGGAGCTTTGTGAACACCAGGTTCTGTGTTCCCTTGCCTAGATCACTAGTATCCTTCAGGCAGGGCTTGTTAAGGATAACAAGCTAGTTCACCTGCTCTGTGCACTCAAAGAAGTTTGACGTGGAGGTGTGAGAAAAGACTGTTTATCATTTGGTTTTGAAGGTTGGTGGTTAGATGGACTTGTTCATCTAAAGTGCATGTGTTTTCCCCCAGTGAACATGACTTGGGTGAGGATGACATCTATGACTGTGTGCCATGCGAGGATGATGGGGACGACATCTATGAGGACATCATTAAAGTGGAAGTACGACAACCCATGGTGAGAACTCCTGTTTGATCATTAAGGACTTGTTTTCTTTTCACAATTACTGATTGCGTTTTTTTGTTGTTGTTTTTTAATATACTGTACAAATGTGCTACGTGACGGTCTATGACTAAATCAGTGCAACTCTCCCCACTCTTTGGAAGAATTTTCTTTTGCATGATTTCATTTTACCATAACGAATTGCATTACAGGAATGCAATGAACTAATAGTGCCAGAGGAAACACCCCCACTCACTTTTAACTAGCTTTAGATTATTTCTGTGGTCGGCCTTGTCATTGTCGTACGGTATCTGCATGACATCGTGTCTCTAAACTCAACTGTAGCAGATGTCTCTTTCATAATCAGTGACAAATCTTTACTTCTGACTTGCTCTGCTTTTCTCATGCTGCAGATCAGATACATGCAGGTGAGTGCCACTGTGCTTGTGACTCACAACACCCTGTCAGCAAATTCCCTCCACCACCTTATTTAAAACCAACTCCTAGCATCCCAAGAGAAAGATCTGCCAATTAAGTTACTGACCGTTGGACCGATGGTGAACGATACCCCATCTGGTTCAGTCTGACTCAGAGCTAGTGACTTCAGCTCTGTGACTGCAGTGCTGACTTCAGCTAGCATCGCCAGCTGCCACACTAAAGCAAATAAACAATATGCTGCTGGCTTTGAACCCTACTTCTCGGATTGGTTGATCCTGTGCTGGCCTAAGGCCTGGACTTGTATTTTTGCATTGTTAGTGCCAGTTTTCGTATTACCAGCACTGGTTATCAACAGCCAGATCTACTCCAGATGGCTTAGCTATTAATTCCTCAGGGTGCTCATAATCATACTACAACATAAAAAAGGAAAATCTATGGAAACAAAGCCTATGTGTGTGGGTGTGTTTCGCCATGATCAACAGGGTTTCTCACTTACAGTATACTGTTCTTTCAACAAAGCATGCACATACATACACATCTGAAGATGGAGACATCAGGCCCTCTGAAGAAGTTTGACTCTTTTTCACATCTTAACCTG
Organism: Haplochromis burtoni; assembly: GCF_018398535.1. Lineage (NCBI taxonomy): Eukaryota > Metazoa > Chordata > Actinopteri > Cichliformes > Cichlidae > Haplochromis > Haplochromis burtoni. Next base: position 310,128 of record NW_024582894.1, on the reverse strand, counting down.
GCTCCATCACAGCATGCCTGCTTGCATTGTTTTGCCTTGACAACGTTGGATTCATGTACATTTCTTTACATATGTCTTCTTAAACCAGCTAACCCACACATACAGTGACGCTCAAAAGCTCATTATTTTGCATCCTTCTGTCATAGCCAGTGTCATCACCATCTAGAAATTTATCTTTGACATAATCAGATACATTAAAAAAAATCATTCAATGATTCTGTTCATCTGGATGTATAGCTTTCAGTGGGAGAAACGTTTCATCATGCATCCAGTCTCAGCTGACTGCAGGTTTCCCCAACCCTATGAACAATAGTTACATAACCACTGTTTGTAAAGTTGAGGAAACCTGTGGGGAAAACTCTGTTCAGCTGCCTGCAGTTGAACAGAATCACTTCTCTGGATTATCGAGCATGTATCAAAACATGTCTAATTTTACATTTATTCCTGCTTGTTTTAACAGAAACACAACAATAATTGGGGGTTAGATTTTGGGGGGGGGTGGGAGTTAGATTTGTTCCTACTGTCTCAGCTTTTAAAAAATTTCTTAATTTTGGACAAATCATAGGCTACATAAAAAAGAGATGTTGATGATGAAGGATGGATCATCCTGGCAAAGGAAAGCACAGCTGACTATAAGTTGTGTAAACTGTCAGATGAAGTCTAAATTCATTTTGTCAGTATTTCATTATGTTTGCAGAGTAAAGGAGTTTACATGCAAATTGACTAAAAGTGACTGTATTGGAAGACTGCACTGCATTATCTCTTGCTGATAACGCAAGTCGACGGCCTTGATGGATTACACGACACAAACACTTTGTCATAAGTCTGCTTTTCATACAGTTGGGAATTCATAAAAACAACAGTCAGCTCTTATAGCAGTAGTGTTATACAAAAATTTCTAAAAAAATTTTCAAGTACAGGTTGAAATAAAGTGTTGCAGAATTTGATGGAAACATCAAAGCATTGTGTGGTCCTTTAAATTGCAAACTAGTGATGCTGACCCTGTTATTTTAGCCTATAATGTATTCTTAGTAACATAAAAAAATAATCACTGAAACAATTAGCAATATATAACTGTTCAAAGTGATCGTCGTCACTGATTATTTTATCTGATTCTCACTGCAGAAAATGGGTATGACAGAAGATGACAAGAGAAACTGCTGCTTAGTGGAGATTCAGGAAACTGAAGCAAAGTACTACAAGACTTTAGAGGACATTGAGAAGGTGAGTTTACAAATACAGCTCTATTTGAGTTTCTGATAAGCGTGCATTTTCCCTTTGGCACAACCATGCAATGCTTGAATTTTCCTTTGTCACTTCTTTGTTGGTGGTTCAGACCTTTGGGCCAGGTCACAGCATGGAAATGTCATATATATTTGAACACAAGTGTCATGGAAGTAGGTCAATATGATTATTATTATCTCAGCTTTCAAGGATGACGCTGATCCCTAAGCCTTTAAGTACACATCACATATGAGAGAACATACTCTATGTGTGTCGGGGAAAAATAAATATTTCTGAAATAATTAATCATAAAATTTGTTTATATGCATGCTTCTCCACCCACCTTAAAGGTGTTTTATTCTTTGTGTGTTGAAGTTTATCACAGGTGATTGTTCTTACTCCACACAGTATTTGTATGAAAGAGAACGATCATCTCTGGCAAAGAGAAGGGAGCAGTGTTGGATTATATTTATTCACAAGGCTCTGCTGCAAAGATTGCCCGCTCTGTGATTACATTTAAACACAGTAATTATATCAGGTCATTGTAACATTAGCTGTGACTTATTCACATCAAGCTTAGAAAAACTGATTAATACTTTGCTGCCTACAAAGGGAATATACTACAATAAAAGTGAAGCTATTCATTTGTATTAATTTTAGTTTTTATTTTACTTTTATTTTATTCACTTATTCCACTAGAACATTTTAAAAGGTTATATTTATTTTTCTGCTCCTACCCTTGCACATTATTTTCTTATTGTCTGTAGTGCTGTGCAACAGTCACTTTCATTTCTTTATATTTTCTTTGCAGGTAGCCAGACTATTTTTTCTATTTTGTTTCTTTTGTGTGTGTGTGTGTGTGTGTGTGTGTGTGTGTGTTTTTACTGGTCTTCAGCAACAGGCCTTGAGGTTTTTCTGCAAGTGTTTCTTCTTTGGACAGTGGCTGTCTTTTTTTTTTTTTTTTTGTCTTTTTCAGTGACGTTTTTAGTACAGTCCTTTTAGCTGACTGACGTTCAAAATAATTTGAATAGTTATTTAAGTCACTTAAACGACTAAAGCAAAAAATAGTTCAGGCATTAAAAAGACACCTAACTCGAGAACCACTGCTGTCTGCACATAGCAGACAACTTGGCAAAAAAATGGTTTAAAATGATATCTTTAGACATTTTGTTAATAGTAATCTAGAAAAACTAGTAAACAATATTAAAAAAGAACCACATTAAAATAAAATAAAAACAAATGAAACCTATTAAAACCTAAATAACAAAAGAATGCCAGGAGGCCTAACTGAGAAAGAAACATTTTTAACTGCTTTAAATGTCTTGCAAGAAGCCCTGAGAACATCCTAAAGACTAAAAGAATTACAAGAAAGCTTTTCTAAGAGAGTTCTGTCTGTCTTGAATTATAAATTTGGCCATACCAAATACTGACTGTCAAGTTCAGCAGAATTGTACAAACCTTGTTTTTCCCCTATGTTCTATATTTCTGTTTATGTTTGTGTGTTTCAATAAATCACTACGCCTATTTTGGATTTTCCTAATGAAAAATAAAAAAGTGGATTCAAGACTTTTTCACATTACTGTATAATGTGTCTTTGTGGTACGTGTCTGTCTGTCTGACTAATTACAATAATAATAATAATATTTAGCAGATGTAACACAGAAAGCTAGAAACAGCCGTGACTCTCTCCCTGCTGACACGGTTTCTTTAATTGAGTTAGCATATTTAAAACATTGACTTTTCACGCTACATTCACGTAATTGTAGCACAGTTGGTCACAATTCATTTTAGCTTATTAGGGAATGACACTGAAACATTCTCACAGTTATCCAGGACTAAAGTCTCGGTGTGTCTTCTGAATATGAGCCGTGAAGTTTGCGAAGCACAGGACACACAACATTTTACAAAGTATGATTGCCGTTTACTGAGAAAATCAAAAACAAACATTCTGTCTATAACAACATATTTTCTGTGCTCAAAGACTCAGACCCTCACACCCTGACGCGTACGTTTGAGCTTTCACGGTGTAGTAATAAACCATCGCTGAGATCGGCGCTGGTATGGCATCAGTTTCCGCGTTGACAGATTTCATTCACGATTTCATGGAGCGCCACAAATCATCCGCTCCGCTAATTTCATTAAACTAAATGTGCATCCTGTGTTTCCCACACCAGACCAGCACAAGTCTAAATTAGAATAAATAACCTTCTTATGATCAGAGGACTCGTTAAGCTTAATTGAGTTGGGGTTAATAAACCCAGTTATCTTTGCGTTGCTTCTTAGTTGATCTATTTGTTATCATTATGATGATGAAATGTGACAACCATAAAGCAGCGTTAGAGAAATAAAAAGTATATTTTTTTCCTCTCTAAGCATAAGTGGGCTTCGTAAATAACAGCTGTATGTATTTATTGCACACTTAGCCCTCAAAAGGATTTTTTACAACACAGCCTGATATTTTTGTGGGTCATTTTCACAGATCTGTGAACTGTTCACACATGACATGAGAGAAAATGCCAGTTATACTGTTTGTTTGTAAAAGGGAAATCTGTGGCTATTCAAAAAAAACAACAAAAAAACCCATAAAATCACCAATTTTCTTTTTTTTTTTCTTCCTTTCCTCAAGAATTACATGATCCCACTGAGGCAAGTCTTGAGTCCACAGGACATGGAGGCTATCTTTGTAAACCTGGAGGTGAGTAACCACTCTACGAGACAACATAATGCCAGTGCGGCACACCTGGATGCGTTTCACACCAAGCGAATAACTCGATATGTGTATGGATGGCTGAAAGAATGATGGGATCTATTGTTTATATTTTCTGTATATTAAGGGGTGCAAAGCTGTGAAAATTCATGCTTTGCTTCGGGCTGAGTGTGTTGTCATTGCTCAGTGTTTTCGTCACGGCCAGAGTAGAAAGCAGTCAACATTCCTGCCGAGAAAATATGCCTCATTGGTGTAAAATACCACCACGCACTCTGGACCACATGTGGTTAGAGTTGCATTAAATTATGTTAATGAGTCACCCTGTTTTGCTGACCTGTAACACACAAAGCAGCTGTAGTTTATTTGAGTCTCTCCTATAATGAGTATTTATAGTTTAATTTGGCCCTGAACTGTAAATACTCATTGTGTTTGTTTTAATGTGTGTCACAGTATTGCCCAGCTTCTCCCAGGTTTATGCATTATGTCTGAGAGCTGCAGACTGCTTATGGAGATTTGAAAGTGGTGATAAAGTAGCAGGGATTCATACTTGCTTGTTCATGAGAAATGTCGAATAATCTTGGGTTATAAAATATGTTAAATAACTGTAATATTCAATAAATGTTTAGCCACCTTTGTGAAAAAGGTCTATACTGCTGATCTCCTCTGTTCTCTTTTTCTGGGACATAGAAGCCACATAGACGCACAGCGTTCTGGCAATTAGGCAACATAACCTAAATAGCAAAGATGATCACATTCAGAAGGAGTGTGTTCTCAGTCTCTCTTAAAAATACAACTTCTCAACTATATCTTCACTTAGCAATCTGAACTAATTAGAGTTTAATAGAGAGGGCAACAATGTGTACTAAATGTTTCAAGATGAGTTCTTGTATCAGTTAATTAAACTTTATTTGTACCTTTCATCCTGGTTGCACTTTGAAGTGCTTCACATAGGACCAAATAGCTGAAAATCAGACAGAGCATTAATGCAAATATCTAATCAGCCACTCAGATGGCAGCAACCCAGCACATTAAGGCATGTAGACACGGTCAAGACCTGCCGAAGTTTAAGTAGAGTATCAGGGGCTGAAAGGTGATTTAATGGACTTTCAATGTGGTATGGCTATTAGCTGCTGGACTGGTTGGTCTTGGTATTTTAGACACTGCTTATTTGGTGGGCTTTTTTTCCACACACAACCATCTCTAGGGTTTACACAGAATATTCTGAAAAAGAGAAAATATCCAGTGAGCAGCAGTTGCCTGTGAGAAAGCGCCTTGTTCATACCAGAGGTCAGAAGAGAATGTCCAGGCTGCTTCAAATAGCCACTCGTAATAACCAATGAATGCTGAGGAGCACCTCCGAATACAATGAACCTTGAAAAAAGATCAGTTACTGTAATAAAGCTACAATTTGCACAGCCTCACTACATTTTCTATAGTACAAGACTGGAAAAGTTGTCCGGTCTGATGAGTCTCAATTTCAGCTACAACATTTGGATTGTAGGATCATAAACAACGTGAAACCATGGATCCGTCCAGCCTTGTGTCAATGTTTCAGGCTGGGGGTGATGATGAAATTCTACTTTTTATTGTTATTTTTCCTTTAGGATGTGATCAAAGTCCACTTTGCTCTCTTGCGAGCCATTGAAATGAACATGGTCAGTGGAGGAAGCGGCCTGGGGAAGATCTTTCTCGACTTCAAAGAAAGGTTGGTATCCGGACATTGCTGTGTTGTGTTTGTTCATAGACGTCCTGTGCTTTTCTGTGTTCTGTGCATGGGGTGTTAAAATCCACTTATAGTTTAGAAGCTGTGGCATTTTCTTCCTTTACTTTCAAATTTAGGAAGCAGCATCAAGTTGAGGATCCACGGATCAGTGGATTGAAGGGATTAGTGTTCAAGGAAGAAGTCGATTAAAATGAACCGGTTTAATGAAAAAGCTGAGAGAGCATGTACACCATTGTTGTCCATCAGAGTGTATACTCAAAGCATTGCATTAGCTTGTCCAAATTATATTCCTTTATATTAGTCTTTCCACTTATTCCACCACCATCTATCTATTTTACCCACGTATTAGCTGTTCTGTGATTTTTACTGTCAGGTGCTCAGGATATATATTCACATTTAAAAACAACAGAGCTGAAAACTGCCTAAACATTTAACAAATATCTTAATAAATGAATATCTGTTTGAAGCAAATCATAAACAAATTCCCAAGGGCAGTAAAAATAATTTTCTCTGTTTCTGAAAATAGGTCTCAGTCAGTATTCAGAGCTGTTGCCAAATATCTCATTGTTTCACTTGGTTTAATAAATAATGTTTTACAAATTAATACGGAAATGACTTGATGAGAAGGTGTTTCCAGCAGTGTGGAGATTATGAAACCCAGTGAACAGTTAAAGCTGGGGGTTATTGGCAAACTGGATTTTCTCTCAGATGATCTCAATCTCGCCCAGCTGTGGAGCAACGTGTGGATAATTTGCATCCCTGAGGGGAGCAATGATCCCCGCTAAGGCGACTGCTTCATAGCTAATGGTAATGATGATAGCTTCTGGTCTCGTTTATGATTCCATACAGTGCTATGGATGTGGCGCTCTTGCGAATAACACAGCCATTACGGCGTGAAAGCGAGTCACACAATGCACCGCATGTGTTACCTGTCCCTGCGTCCATAAGTACATTTTCTATTCCTCTGCACAGTGATAGCACAGATACTTTTCCCTCCTCTCTGATGCTTTTAACCGAAAACATTCACAGCACTTCTCTGGGTGACATCAGTTTGCATAGGTAATAGGCTTTTTTCGGGCCTCTTTTTTAAGCCTTAAGAGACCATGTAACATAAAGTCGGTTTGACATAAGGGACTGTATTTCTGTTAAATGACAGAGACAGGCACATACTGTCTCCCTCAGCCTCATACATGCAACCACAGTCTTACTGTTTCTCCATCCTCATTAAGCTCCCTGGTCTGATTCAGCAATAGTTGGAAAACTTAATCTGGCCATAGGTCACTAAAGGACAAGGGGAGGTTGTCACGTGATCAGACGTTTGTGGAGGCACGTAGAGCTGTTTTAAAAGTTCAGGAAGGGAAGTCTCATTGGAAACATCTGTAGTTACACCAATTGTATTGTTTACTGAGGAAATGTGGTTTAAGTTTCTT